>NW_026867788.1:387158-651449 GCF_020745735.1 Hemiscyllium ocellatum
AACTGTCCCGGCCCCAAACTGCTCCCCTACTAACCCTTCAGTCACTTGCCCTGCCTGAAACCAGAGGTTTGCTCATTCTATGGTAGTTTCATCGGCATATTAATGAAGACAAATTCCTTCAACACTTAACGGTTTCCTCAGCATCCGAGCTCTTAAGATCATGCCTGTCCCACTTTATGTTTGGAAGGTTAAAATTTGCTGTTATTAAAATCCTAAAATTCTTACGTATACATGAGATCTGTCAACATATTTGCTACTCAATTTCATTCAGACCACCAGGGGGACTATTACAATAACATCAAATTAATTGTGCTTTCCTTATTTCTGAGTCTCATCCACATAGGTTTACTGGACCATCCCTCACAAATACCTTCTGTTAGAAGAGCTCTAATACTTCACCACAATTAAAATTGCTTGGCCTTTTAACTCTTCCTACTTCTGCTGTACCTTTGATGGTGTGAGTTGCCCTTGAGGACTTCGAACATAAATTATTCAATTTACTGGTGATGGTTAGTACCTGAAAATAAAGATACTATGCGTGACTTGGTGATGGGAAGTAAATATGTTACCTTGTGTGGAAGGAAGGTTCTGGATATAAACAACATTTTTGTAAATAAAACAAACTCCATTCTGTCTGCTCAGTTTTTTCGTACACTGGTTTACCTTCAGCATATTTTCCTTATATTTTGATTAGTTCAAATTCATCTCATCCGCTGTTTTATACTTGTCAGCGCTTTGTTAACGGGTGTTTGCTGTTTCACAATGTATGTCGCCTTATCGTGTACGCTCTGGGAATTCAGTATTTGTAGTGTTTGTTGTTTCAACCTGTGCCTTGGTCTATTAGGCAAAATTACAGAAAAATGTTAATAGCAATTTAAGTTAAAATGTTAGGATATCGGAAGAACAGCTAAGCGCTTCAAAATATAACAGAGGGTTTTTGAGAAAAGACATGGAAAGCAGCAGGGTTTCCAGTCCGTTTGATCGCTGCCTTCCCTTATCGAAATCAACCTGTGATTTATCATTTTTGAGGATTGTTGTCCATTAATATTGGTGCATCAGATAGATCTCAGTCTCGAGCGGGTGTGACATGCCTCTTTGTTTTATGATGAACTCAGGGGTACATATAATATTAAGGGTGTAAATCCAAAGTGGTGCAGGAGCAGAGGATCCTCCGTTATATGTGCATAAATCAGAGAATGTACCATGACAGGTGGACGGAAGAACAATAAAACTTACTTCAAGTACGCTGTAATTATGTTAAACTGAAATAAAACAGTCGCTTGTCTCACCTGAAATAAAGCATCCAGTTTCAGAAGCCACATTTTTAAAATACGCAAATCTATGAGACAGGCTGCGTGCCGGATTCACAACACTGTTCCTGGGATGATGTACCTTACGGTTTCTGAGAAATTGGAACTGTTCCCCACTGCTGAACATGTGAATAGTTGCTATGATTGGTTCTCAATTCCATCTTGCGTCATATAGATTGCAACGGTTGAATATTTCTAGCACTTCTTGAGCTCTGCCTTGTCTGATCGACATCGACCACTGATTTATTATTTTTGAGGGCTTCTGTTCAGTAATATCCCTGAGTTAGAGAGACCTCAGTCTCTTTTCCTGGGATTTGACAGATATGGTGTTTCAAATAGATCCCAGAAATTGTTCTCCGTGACATTTAAATGTGAGAAAAACCCCAGTTCTGAGAATTCGCTCTTGGATTGTGCACGTGTTGTTTCTGAATACCTGACTGAACGGTGACATTTTTGGCTGATGAATGTTTCGTTGGGTGTGTAAGGTGGTGATTTGTGCATAACTAATCCACGCTGTTGCAACTTTTGGAGTAAATTTAATTTAGACAATGTAGAGTAAAGTTTCAATCTCCGTTGCCTGCCTTTTATAGGCTTCTGGCGGAGCAACGCTCCAAATTTGTATCATTATGTATATCAAGGCTGTGACCGTTAATGCGAAAGAGGAAAAGTTCTCTAATCATTTTGTTTCCGGTGTGTTCCACGAGGCATATCGTGATAAGTGGGCCACGTGGTGGCGCAGCATTCACCTAAATGACTGGATGAAACACAACCAAACAAAATAAGTGAAGGTATTTCGCTGGGAAAGGAGTGTGGGGACGTGAGAAAATGTGTTATTACTGACTGACCTTGAAGCAACAATTAAGCAAACTCAAGGTTAGTGCATATTCATTCGAGATTAATTAACCATTTTAGAAGGCATTTTTTATCCAAAACGTTGATGTAAAAGATAACAGAAGCAAATACTGTGGCTGGATGCCGCATTGAGACAAGAACGCATGCGCTGTGAGCTGTGAACTTTCTGTGTATCTGTAACAGTCACCAGAAATGGAATACAATGGCTCATCACCATTTTGAATAATGAACAAATAAAAACAAAACAAATAGGCTTCAAACAAAGGGGAAGCTACAAGTTCTTTCAACCACAATCATTACAACGATATCAAAGGATATAATAGGAAAACCCATCAATAATTGTCTCAGTTACACGCTGATAAACTGAAGTGATCTCAGCAAGTGAACAGTCAGCAACAGGGCTGATTGTCGATATGGAATTCAGCGACCTTGTTATGCAGATCAGGAAAACCTACGGGGTCGACAACTCATTCACTTTACCTGGAAAAGGGAGATAAAACAATGATGCAGATGCTTATGGTCAGGAGCATTCAGATTCAATTTTTATTCAATGGCACACTTAGAGATTTCACAAAACATATTCGGCTGCTTGGCGTGTGAAAGATGTTATTATTCTGACATTCACCAGAGTGGCAGCAGCGCTGTAAAAAGGTACTCAGGAAGAATAGGGTGATGAATGTGGAAGCAGTTGTACAGATGTTGCTGTTATCATCTTCATAATCTTCAATCCAAGTGTGATCTATTGAACCTACGAATATAAAGACGAGAGAACACACTTAAATAGTTAATTGACCCAGTCCGATCTATCTGCATCTAAGTTATGTAATTAGAGACCATTACATGTTCAGGAAGTAGTCAGACATTTATCAAACGTGACTCTGTTAGCTGTATCTATTAGAGCATTACTGATTCTCAGCAGGAACTTACAAATTCTAACTGCACATGTTCTTTCATCACTGACTGTCAGAACATTTCAAATTACTTTTTCTTTTAATCTATTATTGAAGAATATTATTATTTGAGGAATGGATATTAGGAACGAGTATCGTAATTATTTCCTTATATTTTAAATATAGGATGAGCCCCTCATAATACGTGTGAAGAATTTAGATCCATACTTGCAAAGGCAAGACACACAAGGCAATGGATCAAGTGCTGGCACATGAGACTGGAATAGTTAGGTGGCTGTTATTTATAGGATGGACCAAAGAGCTTTTTCCTGTGCTGTATAAGGCGAATCTTTTAAAAATGTTATAAATAATGCCTTACTCATGTTAATCACAGATGTTTTGTTTATCTAATTTACCACAACACTTACCCTGACATGGCATTTCTTTGCTCTTGTGCGACCCGCTGTGTTAAACCAGTAGATTTTGCTGGGGTAATCTACTGTTGACCCGGGCAGGGTTAATTGGCTGCGCTGGGTGTAGGTTCCCTTGTTGTATACCACTGATGGGTAAGTCTTCAATCCAATCGTGATTAGCTCTCCACCTTTATTAAAGATTACCTTGGTTATTTCAGGGAAATAGTCCATCGCCAAACAACCAAAGATCACAGAACCGGTATCGTGGTCATGACAGGACAAGAGCAGGCCATAAAGCGTGGGGGAGACGGGATAGAATGACCAATTGAGCACATTAGGTTCTGTTAATTTGTCCTTGTCAGTTACTCAAATGTATCCTCAGCTGTACAAGTTTGCCAGTATGCTCCTGCTGAAGTCTACAGCGTAACTGGAGTTTATTTTTGTTTCTTACCAGTTGTTGATCATGCTGTATTGATTCCCTCTTCAGAAACAAGCCCTCTAACATGACCATTACCATAAGATTTATGAAGAAGAACATCCTGATCCCACTACCAGTAACTATTTGAAAATCTCACCAACTGACATTTTCACTGGGTTGCAAGTGAAGAACGGAGAGGTTTCACAAAATACAAACCAAGTAAATACGGATTCATCAAAATTCGACAGTGTGTGCAAACAGGCCATTTGACCCAACAAGTCGACAACCACCCTTTGAAAAATAACCTATCCAGACACATTTCACCCTGACTAATGGACCTAACCTCCCAATCCCTAAATGCAACATGACGAAGTCACCCAGTTTGCACATGTTTGAACTTTGGGAGGAAACCCTGACAGACATGAGGAGAAAGTACAAACTCTTCACAGACAATCAGCCGAGGCTGGAATCGAACAAGAGTCCCTACGACTGCGAGGCAGCAATGCTGACCACCGAACCAGCACGCCACCCCACTATGCACTGTGCAGCTGGAAATCACAAACAAAATTGCTTGGAATTGCTTGACAAACCCGAAAAGCTGGCAGTGTTTCTGGCGATAAATCCAAGTGAATGGTTCAGGTCCAGTGATCGTTGTTCATTTATCAAAACAAGGCAGAATGTCCTCTCTGGGAAGGTCACTGCAGCAGCAGCACAGGCAGGAGCTGAGCACTGAGACTGGAGGATGTCTGTCACTGCTGACCTCATGCCAATTGTCTGGAGGTTGAAACTTGTAATTTACAATTATCTGAAGTCTGGTGGCTTCTGAAAAATGGAGGACTCATAAAGGTTCAGAGACTTTGGAGCATTTCAGCTAACTGAGCCGACAATGTACGTAAATCTGATTTGAAAAAATAAAAGTACTCTTTAACTTTAATAACTGTCAAACTGACACGCAGTTCACTACCAAAACTCTCATCTGTCACAGACAAACAACTGTTCTCCCTCCCTATCCAGACATGAATTTCCACACACATTGACAAACCTTACCCTGTTACACACAATTCGTGGCCGGAGTACAGCACCCCTTTCACAAGAAACACATCCAAGGCAATCCATATCGGTAGGGTAGATGAGCAGAGATATCCTTGCGTCCATGTACATAGATCCCTAAAAGTTGCCAGGCTCGTTGATAGGAATGTTAGGAAGTCATACTTTGAGTTGGCTTGCATTGGAAGAAGGGCTGAGATTCAAAACCATGACATCGTGCTGCAGCTGTACAAAAAAACTGGTGTGGCCGTACTTGGAGTATTGTGGTCACCACATTATAGGAAGAATGTGGAAGCTTTGGAAAGAGTTCAGTGGAGGTTTAACAGAATGTTGTCTGGTGTGGAGGGAGGTTTAATGAGGAAAGGATGAGGGAATTGAGGTTGTTTTTGTTTGAGAGAACAAGGTTGCGAAGTGACTTAATTTAGACATATAAGACAATCAGAGGGTTCGATAGGGTGGATAGGGAGTCTTTTGTGATTTACACATGAAAGAAGTTAAACTATCACTGTATTCTAACAGATGAAATGCTTAACAGTCAATCAATTTTTCAATGTATAATTTCAGTTATGGCACACTGAAAAGTTTTGCTATAAGTTCTGTGTTACGATCGAGCACTCCACAATTACCTGATGAAGGAGCGTCGGTCCGAAAGCTAGTGTGCTTCCAATTAAACCTGCTGGACAATAACATGGTGTTGAGTGATTTTTAACTTTGCTTTCCTAGTATATGCTTATAGAGTTAAAATCGCCTATCATATCCATCCTATTATTCTTACATATAGCTGAGGTATCCTTACACGTTTGTTTCTCAATATCCCTCCATCTATTAGGGGGTCTAGAATACAAAACCAAAGCGCATAATCATCCCTTTCTTAATTCTCAGTTCCACACAAACAACTTCCCTGGATGTATTTCCGGGAATATCCACCCTCAGCACAGCTGTAATGTTATCCCTTATCAAAAATATCAATCACCCTCCTCCCTTGCCCCCCTTTCTATTCTTCCTGTAGCATTCGTATCCTGGAACATTAATCTTCCAGTCCTGACCATCCCTGAGCCATGTACCTGTGATTGCTATGATATCCCTGTCCCATGATCCTAACCATGCACTGATTTCACCTGCCTTCCATGTTAGGCCCCCTTGCAATGAAATAAACACTGTTTAATTTATTCGTCCTACTTTGTCCCTGCCTGCTCTGACTGTTTGACTCGCTTCTGTTTTCAATTGCACTAGTGCCAGATTGACCTCTTTCCTCACAATCTCCCTGGGTCACAACACCACCCCTCTCCCTACCTTACTAGTTTAAATCCTTCCGTTCAGCTCTAGCAAATTTCCCGGTCAGAATATTGGTCCCATCCAATTTAGGTGCAATCCGTCCTTCTTGTCCATATCACTTCTAACCCAAAATAAATTCCAATGATCCAAAATTATGAATCCTTCTCCCATACACCAGCTGCTCAGACTCGCATTCATCTGCTCTATCCTCATATTCCTGCCGTCTGTAGCTCGTAGCATTGGGAATAATCCAGATATTACTACTTTCCAGGACCTCCTTTAATATTTTCTGCCTAACTCTCTGTAATCTCCCTTCATAATCTCAATCTTTTCCCTTCCTTTGTCCTTGGTTCCAAAGTGGACAATGTCCTCTTGCTGTCCCCTCTCCCCCATGAGAACTTTCTGCACTCTCTTTGAGACATCATTGATCCTAGCACCGGGGAAACAACACACCATTCTGCTTTTTCGCTGCTGGTCACAGAAAGGTATCTCTGCACTCGGATTGCAGAATCCCCGAACACAATTGATCTCTTTGAAGCCGATATAACCCTCATTGCATTAGACCTAGTCTCAATACCAGAAACTTGGCTGTTCGTCCTATGTTCCCCTGAGATTCCATCACCCCCTACATTTTTCAAAACAGCATACCTGATTGAATCGGTACAACCACAAAAGACTCCTGCACTAGGTGCCTACCTATCTTACATTTCCTGGAGTTAACCCATCTATGTGACAGTATCTGAGACATCGCCCCTTCCTATAACTGCCATCCATGAGATACTGTTGCTTCTAACTGTCTCTCCAACCGATCCATTCGATCTGGTAAGATTCGCATCAAACAGGACCTATGACAGATATAATCTGCAATAATGCTTAATCTCTCTTTAAACTCCCACATCTGACAAGAAGCACATACCACTCTATTAAAGCCAATTTTTACTCCTTCGTAAGTTACAGAGCCAGAAATTAATACAGTCTTATTCCTCGAGAAAACACTGCCCCACACAAACTTTAGCAATTCAAGTCAGTTGATGATGATTTGTTTCTCAAGGAAAAGCCTGACACTTCCACGCTTGTCTAGAGATGCAGATAATCACTGGAGGCATTGAAAAGTATTTACACGAATTGCGAATGGTTTCTTTCTGTGTAGTTTGGCTTCTTTTTCTCTGAACAAACAGTGTTACTTCTTAATCATATTGTGGGAATGAAGATTGCCTCATTTTTTAAAGCAGAAATCACACATTATACTTCCCTGGAATAAAGAAATATAATCTAAACTTAATGGAATATGGTGATTGGGATGTTTAAATTGTAAGTTATCAGAGATTTAAAGCTTATTTTCACGACCAATTAATTCCAGCCTCAATGGGTCACTTTAACTTCTCACAGAAATGTCTTTAAACAACGGTTTCTCCCTTTGTTAAGGAAAGTAAAATCATTGAACTATGGATAGGTTTTACTTGCTAGTCAAAGATGGAAAAGAGTTTTAGCCAAAGAGAGGCCTGAGAAAATAGTGCGCGGATGCACCCTGATCTAAGTAATGGGGGAACAGCTCGAGGGGCTGAGTGCCCTCCTCCTGCACTTTCCTATAATTGTGTCCTTCATTAGGCTAGCACTGACACTGAACAATTTTTATTAAAATATTTTAACAAATTAATTGTTTCACAAATTCTTAAAACATCTTTGATTATTTGGAACGCGAGCATTGACGTTCTATGTTTGAGTGATCAAAACAACTCCCACCCAATTACAGCAGTCACTGCAATCTGGAGTGTGTTGTTACTTCACGAAACAGTTTCTTGTGAAAATACAGCTTGAAATCAGGGTTTTCACATTCAATGATTTTCTGATATTAAATATCTCTGAACATTCTCAATTTCTTCAAACGCATCTTCTCTCTGTACAGCTTGTTTAATCGAACAGAACTTCTTTTTAATGAAACAACAAACTTTGATTGCTAGCAAACCAAAATAAAGACAGAAGTTTCTGAAGATTCTCAGTAGGTCTCGTGGCGGCTCTGGAGAGAAAGTAAGGTTGACATTGCGCGTTCCGAGATCCCCCTTCAAAAAATTGTTTTCATGTTTTTGGCACCTGTTGAATTAGACAGCGATTACGTTTGCTTGACTGCTGTTGCAAAAAGATTCTTAGCAAAGGTACTGGAATGCGTAAGATAGCAACTGATGACTAGTTGAAAGGCTATCACCATCTGCTGGAAGTGTTGGATTCAGCGGAACCCCCACTGCACTGAACAGTCAAATTCAACCACAGCACTGGTTAAATATAAAATAAAACAACCTAGGCATGATCTCAACAAAAATGCTTCAAAGCAATTCATTCTGGAATAGTTATACATGTTATTGTTAGAATGGTAATTTAAAAGCTGGGATTTATTTGAGGGGTTATTCCATTAACCCCAGCTAGTGATGTCCAAAAGCTTGTGAACAAAAATGGACTTGGAAAGAGCTGCTAACCGCCAAAGTTGTTTAATATCTAAGAGACACAAATCAGGATTGCGATTGAATAGATTTCAACGGCCTCTGTGAATGGAATTCCAAAAAAACTCCCAAACGACTCGATCTGGTTTTTTGCCCCGAATGAAACTGATTAGAGATGATGTTACATACGTCTCTAACAGGTTGTAAGTGAACACAGGCCACGTGGCATGGAGTCAGGGTCACTACTACAATATCACAGCAGACCTGAACACAATGAGCTCGACACTATATCGGAGAGCACAGCCCACCTGTTTTACAGTGCATAAACCATGTTAATTATTAACACATTCCAACAAATAAGGATTGTTCCAGAATGTTTATGCAATGAAATTAACATTGCAACAATTTTCCAGGAATACTTTGACTGTAAGTCTGAATTGTCCAAAGTCTGTGGGAACTACAGAGGAATAAAACTATGAATTGCACTGCCATAAATTCACTGTCACTGGACTTCAACGTTGAACTCCCTTCCTCTTACTCATTAATGTTGATGCACCAGATGGTCTACTTAGTTAGAAATAGATTAAAACATTTTGAACTGTATTATGACATTTTCCAGTGACATTAAAAGCTGGCAAAATGTTTTCAAATAATACAATGCAAATTAATTTCTGATCCTACATTGTGTCACTAAACACGTCCCGGACAATCGAGGCACAACGAAAATAAGCAGCATATTTTCCTCTGCCTCGCTCAATTATATATCCCTTGTTGCCAACAACCAATTGAAACACTCTTGCAATCTGCCTTTTGTTACTGATGTGTTCGTTCTGATACTAAAACATGACCAGGGCTCTCAATTCAGAGGCACCTAATCAAATATTCTATTTCTGGCAGATAAGCATGGTTTTGAAATGGGATATGAAATTGAACTGTCGGAGATTCAGGTATTGGAACCGGACAACTTACAAATGGTCAGGATCAGTTGACAAGTTAGTCGGAGATAGCACCGAAACATATTGTACAACAATCTTGGTCTTTCCAATATATCTGCTCAATTCCTCAGGTCCAATATGTTCACTGTAATTGAACATTCATCGTAGGAATGAAAAAGATAATACCCATTAATGTGAACGAGAATGGGTTCACAATGAACATAGATAATCACCGATTTAATCAACTAAATAAGTCATTGTAATTAACAACATTATTGATGTAGGACATATTGCAAATTTATGCACAGGTGCAAAGGAAATGGATTCTTCTTTAAATTATTTTTACGTATTCTGAAAACATTTCTTGTACTCGAAGATTTTACATATTCTGGACAAAGCCAATACTCCATTCCAGTGTGGCAATGCGTTTCTGTTGAAACAAATAGGGCAAGTATTTACTATCAGGTTTTCTTTACAATGGGTGGGTCAGTTTCTTGTTAGCTGTTTTGCAACATACGAAAATGTTTTAAAAAGGTATAAATTGAAAGCTTGCTTCTGTCTGGAGTTGCCCACTTTAAATGAGGTCTAAGTAAATATGGGCGGCGTGGTGGTTTCGTGATGAGCACTGTTGACTTTCAGATTCAGATTCCCGTGCTTGGTTCCAGCCTCAGGTGACTGTCTGTGTGGAGTTTACACATTCTCACCTGTGTCTGCATGGGCTTCCTCCCACAATCGAAAGATGTGCTGGCCAAGTGAATTGGTAATGCTGAATCATCCATAGTGTTAGGTGCATTGATCTGGGGTGTATATAGGGTAGGGTAATATGTCTGTGTGGGTTAGTCTTCAGAGAATCGGTGTGTAATTTAAGGGACAATGACCCGTTTCCATAGTGTAGGAAATCGAATCTAAATGATCGCCACACTTAACTAATGTTAAGTACATTGCAAAAATTGGTCAAGTACATTAATTAAAAAACCCTCTATTTTCAGTCTGAATACACAACGTGCTCTGATATCCTCTCGTTCATGTCTTCTGCAAATTTATGAACTCTGCATATGTCTGAACACGTCGACGCAGACTACGTTCTCTGCATTCGCAACAAGCATTCCTACTGTTTTACAGTAGATTTCCAACAGTATGGAAAAAGGCCACTGTACTCAACAATTCCACACCGACCCTCCGAACAGTAAGTAACACATTCCACCTACGCTATATTTACTCCTGTCTAATGCACTATAACCTACACATCCCTGAATTCAATGTTTAATTTAGCACAGCCAATTCACCTAGCCTGAACACCTTAGTGACTTTGGGTGGCGGGGGGTGGGGGGGGGTTGTGGCGGGGGTCGGGGGGCGAGGTAACTGGAGCACACAGAAGAATCCAGGACATGGGGAGAATGTGCAAATTTTACACAGGTAGTCACCCGAGAATGGAATCGAAATGCGGTCCGTGGTGCTGTGCAATGCTCACCACTGAGCCAGCATGCCGCCCTATGAGTTAATGCGTGAATTATTTTAACTAATTAAAAATTTGGCCTTGATCACATAATTCCACATAGCAGTTGTTTCCGAAAGAATGACTCTTCAATTGAAATTTTGTTGTAAAATGTAACTATTCATTTAAAACGCATGGATTGGGAACACCTAAAGCACTGTGCAGATTAAATCATTCAGTCACTGTTTTATGTTTTTCCTGCAATTCCAGTTTAATCAGCGACATAAAAATTAATTGACTCGTTTTACTTGTGCAACTGATCAAAGCAGTGAAACTGGTCTGTTCTTCATCGAATTGGGCAGAATTTCCAAATGGTCTTTGCCAATGATCTTTTCCAACCAGAAAACTGTGTGTAGTGTACAGCGGAATTGAAAAGTGATTCTTGACTAATTACAACATAGTCATGGCATCTTTGCTCAAGAGCAAGAACTATTAGAACAACATACTTTTGAAATTTTATTTACATTTCTCTATGACTTCCAAATGTTTGGAAGACAGAACTTGTGATTCAACTGGATAGTTGAGTTTTGACTTTGGATTGTAAATAGTGGACTAGATTAATCCTTAGTTATTACTTCTCATTACATTTAAGTCATCATTGTTCATGGAATAGTGCAGGTTAGATGGGCTTCAGATTGGTGTGATAATCCGGTGCAACATCGAGGGCCGAAGGGCCTGAACTGTGCCGTAACTTTCTATGTTCTCACTAAAACTCGCACCCTCAGGTATCGTTTTTTCCTTCATTTCCAAAAACATTGCGATTTGCCTTTCACGTAATACTAGGCTTTATGAAGATTCAACTGGCATGCTGATTGCATCGAATGAGATAACTGGAGCAGTTCACTGACACCAACCATGTTAACAGTGCAATAACAATGTAGAAACCAGAAACAGTTTCCCAAATGTAACAAAATTAATGTTACAGTCCCTCCTCCTCATTAGAGCAAAGATCAACAAATGACAACACTGAGGAAACCGATGGGATTGCAGCAGAACGGGCTCTGCAAACATTTCCAACCAAAAACATGATGTTACCTCACAAAAAAAAGAAATCAAAACAAAGTTGTACAGATTCCAGGCAGAGAATGATCAAATTGAATAGAAATACCAAATAATAACAGCAGCCTTGTTTGTGAGGTGATTTACTTAATACTTTAAGCTGTAAAGCTTTCGGAAACAGTTCAATTTATTTCCAATCTGTACACCTTTTGCGGTCATGCCATTCTTGTGTTGTGCACAGTACAGCAGTTGAAGTCATATAATGATTAATCAGATTGAGATCAAAATAAAGTTAGTTCAATAGGCAAACATTATGACATTATTATTTTAAATTATAGCAAGTTCATTTCAATAACGTAACCTGATCAATTCTGCAGTTTCAGATTTTAATCCCAAATTTTACTTTGAAAGATGTAACTCGAAACAAACTTGACTTAGTTTACAATTAGAGCTGAGGTTTTTTTTTAAAAAAATAATGCACTAAAATACTTTTTTCTCATTTCTTTCACTTCCGTGTTTCTGCCTTAAATTCGTTTTCAGACAGTTACAAACAGACGTAATGTTTTCAATCAAGCAGCAAAAAAAATGCCAGATGAATTTAATAAATGTAGCAACGGTTCAGCAAAAACAAAGAACCTCACAAAAATTCGTAATTAAAGTAATCCAGAGAGACCATCTCCTCACCAGAAAGAAAACACGAATTACTGAAAGTATGAAAACGCAGATCAATTTCACAAAATGAATAAGAATCCAATCAACTCACTGCAACTGAATCATAAAATAAACTCATAATAAAATCAACTGAAAACAACAGATTTAAATGAAAGATAATCAGAATCCAACCAACTCAATTCAACTGAATCTTATAAAACAATTTAAAAAAGGTAATCAGTGTGATTCAACAAAACCAAGTAAAAACAAAGTCGGAATCCAAGTCAACTCAATTCAACAGAATCAAACAAGAAAAATCAGAATCTAATCCACAGAAGGAAACATAGTATCCCAAAAAAATACATTTTATAACCAGCTTGTCATCAACAAAACTTACAAAATAAAGGAGAAAATATAATCATGGTAAGAACATTATGTATACAGAAAATATATTCAAGAAATGAATAATGATATTTTCGCATATTTTAATCATGTTTGTTAATATTTCAAAAATCTTTTAATTCTGAGCATTTACTGTCGATAATAAAACTCACAATTAGAGTGTCACTGACATTAAACATTATTTATACCTGACCGATGAAGCCAAATTAGGTGTTTCTCACAGAATGACCACCTGATTAAAAAAAAGATACACCGAGCAACTGACTCCGTCATCATCATTTTAACTATTTGCTGAACCTTAACTGAAGTCTATAATCAGCCTGAAAAAAATCAATCCGAACCAAATCACCTCAGCACAGAATGTGAGTTTCACTTAATTCAGAAATTAGTCACACGAATAGAGAGTTTTTAAAAAGTCTCTAAGAAAGTTCAAAGTTCTTACCTGAAGTCACTGTTACCATGATCCCTTCGCCCCAGTAATCAAGTTAGCCAGTGTTACAGTCTCTGGACTGCTCACACCATAACTAGATCTGCATTAAAAAAAAACAAAAATCAACCATTATTTTAAATTTTCGGACCCACGGGCAAAATAAAGTCACGATATATCTTAATCACATAATTGTGCTAGTGGATTCTGATCATTTTGACAAATTTTAATGTTGTTTTATACTTCACAGTGTAACATATGAGCTGATTCTGAAAATCACCAAATGGCGTATCAATACTTAGCAGCACTTATACAAATTAAACAAAGCTAAAAATCACACACCACAAGGTCATAGTCCAACAGGTTTAATTGGAAGCACACCTTTGTACCTTTTTTTTAACCTTTGTACACCCCAGTCCAACACAGGCATCTCCAACTCATGACAAATAAAACAGTGATACTTTCATAAAACCCCTCAGAACTAATACTGCACTGTAAGTTAAGACGATTTGTACAAGTAACCATTTAATAAATGCAGAAATAATGGAGGCTGAATACGGTTCTGCATTGATCATAAATGCCGTGTACCAACTGCACAGTCTTAAGGTTAATCATGTCCAACGCAAAAATGTTGTTTGAACTGCCTGTGGAAGCAGTAAATCGTCCTTCAATCGTTGGTGCACAGTTATTGTTAGATGAAGTTTGGTACCAAAGCAGCCACTCCAGGCCCTGCTCGGGAACTTGTCGGACCGAGTGCAGGTAGCAGCTGCAAAGATTGAACTTGCTGGTTTTACAGGTCAGTCTCAGGGTGCCTCTGGAAAGGCCAATCCCTGCCTCTGGATGAGTCAAAATAACCTTTTACTGGACATCTTTAAAAAAGAAAATAAATAAACCTTGAGCATGAACGCTGATGAAATGATGGCTGAGTCGTTGACATTCCTGCAGTAGACTGATATTGAGACAGTCACAAAGAGAGACTCGAACAAAAAATACTGACATGTTAAGACAGTCAGTAACAAGCTTAGAAAAATTGTCGACCTAATCGTTGTGATAACTTGTGGAAAACGGTTCTGTCAAGGTCTTTCTAAACAAAGCCGATCCAGGAGTGTTGAATTATGGTCCAGTGCCCAGGATTAATATGACCATCAGAAGGCTCAGGCTTACAGTTTCCACCTATTGGTTTCCTGCTGGATGCTGAGACCGGATCCTGGTATCAGCTTGCACAGCCCGAAGAGATGGACTCATGTATTTACATGAGGATATGCATTAACATGGAGATATACACATCTTGGGATATTTGTTTTGCTGAATAGCTTCTTTAGACGTTTTTTTTAAATGGTGGAAGTAAATTTGAGTAGCTTCCGGTCTGCTTCAGATATAGTCGCAAGTATTTTGTTTCAAAAAAACAAAACGAATTAAATTGAAATTTAGCTCCCTTTATTTCAGCGTTCATCCACAAGCAGATAAAACTAAAACTAAAGTTCAAAGATGTTGCTAGCTAATTAAATAGTTGAGTCTTTTTTCCTCTGGACACTGAAATTCTATGTTGCACTACAAAATAGCATGTAATTCATGCGAAACATTTCGAAATTCACTTTAGGCAATTGAATACAGAGCGTGTCCAAAGTGATTATATTTACAATATTCAATTAGAAGTTAATTCCCTTTAATTCTGCATTCAACCACAAGCAGATAAAACTAAAAAGAACTTCAATAATACTATTAGCCAACAAAGTAGTGACTTTATTTTTGCTGTCCCTCAAAGTCTCTCTGACATTACAAATTAATATTTCATTACAAATCAGCGTTTCTAAATTCAATGTAGGCAACATAATATGGAGCATGTCTGAAGTGATTATGTTGAGAATGTGAGTACATGTCACGAAACAGTTTGGACCCCGAGATTAGAAGTACCTCCTTACATTGCAGAATGTCTCTCCTTGCATCTTTTTTTTCTAATTGCTCCGACCCTAAAATGCATCGTAAAGGAAAGCTGTGTGCCTGAGAACCAAAAAATGATTTGGCAGTGATACCAAACACCCAGGTAACCTTTTGACAGAGCATCTAATGAACTGGAACAGGCCAGTCCATGAGTTAAAAGTAAATCATCAACATGTAAACCATTGTAGGTAACTGTCTTGTACGTCAGGAGTGTTTGGTTAATTTAGATAGTATTACAATAATTATTACCATGAATGTAGGTTATAAACAGTACATTAATCTGTTCACTGGTGGCTCTGACATGGGCAGTTAACTCGTAAATATCAGCAATAACTCGCCGTTACACTACATTAGTATTAACCATGTATAACGGGTCCTTCTAGTTTTAAAGAGATGCATGAATCAGAGGATGGTGCAACGAGTGATGTGAGTTTTAACCAATTCAAGTGTGTTAATTTACTTTGAGATGATAATAAATGATACTGCAATGTGCGATATGGGATTCATTAACTTCATATTCAGGAGCTTTTAAGATACTCAATAAACAGGCTGAACTAACCAGAACGTCATTGCATTCAATTTCCTGTTTTCTGGCAGTCTTACATTGAATGCTGTATTCAGTGACTTTCCTTTTTAAAGAAGAAATGCTACATGAAATTTGTCCATTGGGAGTAAACGGGCAAATATAATTTGTTCGGTAGAATTTTATCTTGGTTGATTCATTTTCCCTTTAATCAGCCAGATACAACGGTTGGCAGCAATTAAGCTGACTGCAGAAAAGGTCCTAGAGTTCCCAGGTTTATTTCCAGGAAGCATCTGAGTTTTTGCAGTGGATCAAAGATATTTTTGTCTCACTATTGACCAGTTGGTGGAAAGCCAACTGCGAGCCATAACCACTGCCTTCGCAGAAACAAATCTACACAGCAACAATGCTGGAGAAAATTGTCTTTTTCAATTTTGTACCTTGGAGAACTCGTCCCACCTCTCATTGAATGAAATATTCGCAGAGTATCGGACACAATCTAAACATCATCAGGTCATTCGAGGATCACTACAGCACTATTTAATATTGAGAAAATCGTTAAATCGTCTCAGAGTCATGGAGTGATACAGCATGGAAACAGACACTTCGGTCCAACCAGTCCATATCAGTGATAATCCCAAACTAACTGATCCCACCTGTGTGTACTTGGGACATATTCTTCCAAACATTTGTTACAGGTTTATTTATCCAAACGTCTTCTAACAATTTTAACAATACCCATCACCAAATCATCCCACATACAAACCATTCACTGTGAAAAAAGTTGTGTCCGTTATCTTTTTAAAAGTTTTTCTCCTCTTATTGTAAAAACATGCCCCCTACTGTTGAAATCCCCCACCATACGGAAATAACGCCAATGTCTCTGTCAAAAATTGAAAACAATCCCAGCTCCAAACATTTACAACATATCACTATGGGTCTTGCATGAGTCCAAAAAGGATTGCCCCCTTCGAACAATGATTTCTAAACTTTGCTTGCGTATCTGTTGTGAAGGACGTTTTCCAATAACTTCTGAAGTGCAAATTTTTCACATCAATCGGATGAAAGTAACATTTCGTGTGTTACCCCTCACAAAAAAACAAGCACGTTTGTTGACACGAGTTGCTCTGAGGAAGTTTATGATTGATACTTTTATATAACAAAAACATTTCCAATGTTGTGAGGGCTCATCTATCATCTGTGCAATGGTCTGAATTTTAACTTTCGTCCAACTGCAGATGAAACTGACTGATCTGTGTAAAAGTACAGTCTGTGCCTTTACATTGTCAATATTTATTGCTGACTTTAGTTGAATAAATGGATGCTGTCCCTAGCATCGTCTGCCACCATGAATTACACCAGTAATTTCCACATCGCTAGCTGGAATGACAGGTGGAGTTTATTGATATGTGATATTTTTGAAACGAAAGCTTTAAAAATTTCCGGAATGAATCATGCCAATTAGATCCATTCAACTTTCCACTCATAGCTTTATAAACTTATATGAGGTCACCCCCCGAACTCTCACCTCCAGTGAAAAATGTTCCAGTCTATCTGGATTTCCGACGTTGACTCTGTTCCCTCACATTCTGCTGCTAAAGATCCTCCCGCCACCCCAGGTCCATAGAGTGTATTCGTTGTTACTAGTTCAAAGAAAAGAAAGGAAGTTGTCCCAACATATTGTTCAACTTTATTTGGCTTCGAATACCATAAAAAATAAATGTTCATGTTATTGCTGCTTGATGGGAGAATGCCATGTACACTGAATCTGCTGAAATACCTCCAGCACCATCCTGAATCTGGTTCGCAGATTCACCTGTTGCTTACAAATGAAAGTACATATCAAGGAACAGTGAATATCGTCCACCAGCTACATACGCCCCCAATCCTCCCCGACCTGTACTTTGCACTTTGGAAATCCGTATTGTAAATAATCAGTTAGAAGAAGTGTTTATTTAAATAAAACTTGCTTAATTCATGTTGCTGATCTTGGCTGAATAAACGTATGCTGCTGTCAGCATTTCTGGGGAAATTATCTGCATTTTTTTCATGTCGGTTTACATTGATGTTAAGTAACGAATCGTCAAAATGTCTTGAGAAACAACGTTTAGAAATGGGCCCATTTGCTCCCCAGGCATGCACCAACTGTTTGAATGTTGATACAATTTTGCCCCGACTTTTTCCCCAAAAAACATGATTTACAGCATTTGAAATCATATCTATGTTGATATTGGATTAGACCCTAAGCAATGTTCACGAATCTTTATTTCAAGTGCTACCACCTGCAGGGTTACAGACAAAATGCTACAAAGTGAGTGTCGGCTGGAAGGGTCTGTTTTCAGGTGGCACAGGTGCGATGGGTGAAGTGATCCCTCTCTGTCATGAAAGCTTTCTACAACTCTAAATCTATCTTTCCTCCTTTGTCTAATTAAGAGGATGCAATTCACATGGTTTATACCGGAAACAATCCAAGCCTTCGTTTCAATTATATCACAAATCAATAAACACCACCTGATACTCTGGCTTGCGATGTGGATATTAATGGTCTAATTAATACTGACAGATGATGCCTGGGACAACATTCATTTATTCAACCATAGGCAGCATTATAAATTAATAATGTGAAAAGCACAAACTGTAATTTTACCCAGTTTCCCCTGCAGTCAGACACACAATTCAGACCATTGCACAAAAGGTAGATGAGCCCTCACAACATTGGAAATGATTTTGTTTGATAAAAGAATCAATCTTAGACTTCCTTAGAGCAACTTGTTTCAAGAAAGTTGCTTGATTATTTTTATGTGTGGTAACATACGAACTGTTACTTTATTCTGACTGATGTGAACCATTTGCACTTCAGGTTATTTGAATATATTCACAGCATATACGTGAGCAAATTTTAGTAATCATTGATTCAAAGGGGACTATTTTTCTTTGGACTCAAGCAAGATCCATAGTGATATTTTGTAATGTTTTGAGCTGTGATTGCTTTAAATGTTTGACTAAGATATTGGCGTAAAGTACAAAACCTCACCATTTACTCTAACATGAAACTAGCAACCACTGTGAACCAGGAAGACGATGGTTCAGAATTTAACAAGGCCCTAGCAAGGTTCGTGTAATGGACAGACAAGTGATACATGACATTTACCAAAAGCATTTATGAAATGATTAATTTAGATCGGAAGAATGCAAGAACACAAATACACGGCTCTGGCTGCATTTCAATATACTATCAATTACTTTTCGACTACAAATTAAAATAATTGTGTCTTTGTTTATACTTAATACACCCTATCTTGTTCCGGGGCTAAGATAGTTTTTTTTTAAATTTATTTCACTCAAGAATATATATACAAACACACACACACACACACACACATATATATGCTGCATTTTGCCTCTGTTTGGACCAAACTTGGTTTGGTGTCAGCTTGTATCACTCGAGCTGCTTTTTCAGGAAGTGAATCTCTCCATCTGTTATGTCAAAATACACTGTTCCTGCTTTTATCGAAATAAATCCTGACCATACCATTTAAATTCAGAACCAGTTATCTTGTATTTATTCAGTGGAAATGAACAGAATATGAACAGCCTGTTATTGATCGGTGGGAGAGGGAGTTAAAGTGTTCAGAAAAGGGGCCGTGGGGTTGATTGGCGCAGGTGTCTCAGAGATGTTCTTTGAAATGATCCACAAGTTGACATCCTGTCTCCCTGATGTAGATGACACCAAATCTGGTGGTACAGACTCAGACGGAGGTGAGGGGGAGGCGTAGGCGCAGGTTTTACACTTCCTTCGGTGGCAGGGGAAGATGACGGGGTGGGGAGTGGGCTGGTGGCGGGCGTGGACCTGACGAGGGAGTCGTGGAGGGAATGCTGTCTGCAGAATGCAGATAGTGGTAGGGAGGGAAATATACCCCAAGTAATGGGGTCTGCTTGCAGGTGGTGGAAGTGGTGGAGGATGATATGATATATGCAAGGTCATTGCGGTGAAGGTGACGACCAAGAGGGCTCCCTGCTGCGATTGGAGGGGGTGCGGGTTTCCAGGGCATTGTCGACCAGGTGGGAGGGGAAATTGTAGTCTTTGAAAAATGAGGTTATCTAGTACGTTCTATGGTGGAATTGGTCCTCCTGGGAGCAGATGCGGTGGAGGCAAGGGAATTGAGAAGAAGGGATTTTTTTTACAGAAGGTAGGGTGGGAGGAGATGTCGTCCAAGTAGCTGTGGGAGTCAGTGGGCTTGTAGTAAATGTTTAGTCGTTAATTCGTGATGGAGATGGAGTGGTCTAGGAATGGGAGGGAGTGTCCCAGATGGTCCCTGTGAAGTTGAGGTCAGGGTGGAATGTTTTAGTGAAGTTGATGCACTGTTCAAACTCCGAGATGAAATGGCGCTGATACAGTCATCAATGTAGCGGAGGTAAAGGTGGGCAATGGTACCGGTGTAGCTGTGGAAGATTGACTGTTTCACATATCCGACGAAGAGGCAGGCATAGCTTGGGCCCATCCGGGTGCCCATGTCTACTCCTTTAGGTTGGAGGTAATGAGAAGATTGGAAGTAAAAGTAGTTGACAGTTGAGCTGTTCAGCCAAGTGAATGAGAGTGTGAGAGGCAGGGTACTGCTTGCGTTAGTGTAACAGGAAAAACTGGTGAGCTTCAAGGCCTGTGTCATGGTGTTTGCATGTGTACAAGGCCTTGTCATTCTGTTCATTCTGGGGCTTATCAATAGCTCGCACTTTTTATGGAACTGCAAGGACAATGGCTGGTAACTCAGAAAAAACAATGTTTTAGACTTCCGCTTGAAGCAAATTTTGACCAGAACGTTAAATACCACAAAGCTCACTGTGGGAAATGTCAGTGACTTCAAATTTTAAGAATATTTGAAACTCTGTTAAAACTAGGCATTTTCAATCATAGTTTCTGAAATAATCGAGAAAATACTTAGCCGTTAGAATTAGCCCTTTCAACTATGATTTGCAAAGTTTGAAGCTATACAGTGCTGTGCTTTATTTCAATTCAATGTCGGTCAGCGTTAGACAAGACGAGGTGATCTCTCCATATATGGATTCTGTTAATCGGACACACCGACATACCTGTCTCTACGAAATTGTTTGCTTAATTGATGAAAATCTATTAATAGATCAAACAGAATGTATTCAGCTGGGGAGGTGATAGATACAGAAAACAGAATCTAAAACTGGGAACATTAAATCTGAAGTGAGAGTAACAAGAAGTTCCTCAAAGACAGGAATAGGTGCAGTCGATATGTTCCAGACGGTGGTGATTCGAATGGGTTTGTTACATAGTCGGGAGACTCGTCCAATGACGTCCTGGTATCGGACCACAAAACAGCGATTGAAAGGTCGTTTCAATGCACATTTTACACTTTGTGCCCTGATATAGGCCACATTGGCAGATGTTTCCGCCAGATTGTGTCCCCTGAGTTTATTTTCTGATGAGAAGTGAGATGTTTGCTAGCTGCTGGCACATACAAACAGGAAGTTGTGTGTCAGCTGAGAATGATACACCAGGCGCTACATTCTGTATTATCAGCACAAACAGTCATCTTGCCTCTGTGGGTGAACACACAGACAGTATCAAGAACAAACGGCTGTTGGCCTCAAAATTACATTCAATTCGATTCCCTTTTTCCAGAATAAAAACGAAGCGTCAAAAGATTATTTAAGTCATAATAAATTACCTATCTGAGAGATACGAAGAGTTACCATTGGGCCAAAGGAGGTAAACGACAATATGTAGTTTCGCTCATAAATCTATGTTTAAAAGTAGAAAGCATGAGGGAAGTTAATAAATAAATCTAAGAGACAGCATTCATTAACAGTTGGAATTGCAAGTTTTAAACATTAAAATTCAGCATGTCTTTGGTGGAAGTGATATCATATCGGACATGGTTGATTCTGCTTTCCGAAGAGGTAATGAGATTTGTCAACGAGTGTCAAAAATGAATGAAATGCTTCTTGACTTCAATGAGGTTTTTGACAAGAGCTTGTATCTTCAGTAAAGTAAAGAGTTCATGGGATCTTTTGCAGTTTGGCAAATGCATCGAAGGTTTAGTTGGTGGCAGAAGGTCGAGGGTAATGGTCGACGGTAATCTTTATGAAGACATATCTTGTCCAGTGGCTTGTTATAAGACTTTGTGTTGGATTCTTTGCTGTTTGCAGTGTATATTAATGATCTCGTCAAGAATGTAGCAATTTTGATGAGTAAGATCAAAGATAAGGTGAAAAACGTTTAGTTTTGCAATTGAGGAGGAGGAAATCCTTGGAATACAGTATGACATCGATGACTTGCCTTTCCGACAGAAGAATGAATTGAAAACGAAATATTATATCCTGAGGTCTGTGAAATAAAGCATTTTCGAGACTAACAATTTAAGCAAATATACGATGCACAGTTGGAACCTACAAAACACAAAAGGTAAGCGATCTCTTGTTGTGCATAGCCACATCATGTGGTGAGTTAGGTGTGGACGATAGTTTCCAGGTATTGTGGTTTGACTATTAATTCAGGAAACTCGGGTCTCAGACCGCAGTGCTGCCACATCAGGTCGTGAATTATGGTTTTTAATTAAACAACTCATTCGAGGAATAGGTTCCACAGATATTCCCATGCTCTGTGATAGATAGCATAACATATCAGTGCAAAATGTAAGGCTGCAGCATTCACAACAATCTTTAGCATGAAGTGCCAATTGTATTATCCATCTTGGCATCTTCCAATGACCACCAATATTACAGATACCTGTCTTCAGGGAAATTGCTTCCCTCCATGTGATTTCAAGACATTGTTGGGACTCTCGTTACTGCAAATGCTATGGAGCCTGACAAAATTATTACAATAATACTGTTGACTTCTGCTAGCCAAGCAGTCCCAGTACAGCTACTACACTGGAATCGACTCGACAACATGGAAAATAGGTCAGGCATGTCCTGTGCACTGAAAATAGGACAAACCATCCTGACGAATTACTGCCCCATCAGTCCAAGCCCAATCTTGAGTTAGGTGTAGGAAGGTGCTATCAACGATGCTATCAAGCAACAATGGCCCAGCAATAATCTGCTCGGTGATGCTCAATGTGGATTAGAAAGGCCAACTCAGCTCTTGTCTGAATTACAGACTTGATGCAAACATGGAGAAAGAACTGAATTCCAGAAATGATGGGAGAGTGACAGCCTTTGATAATCAAGTCAAATTTGACAGAGTAAGGTATTATGGAGCCCTGGCAAAACTGGAATCAATGGATATTAAGTGACAAACTCCCCGCTGCCTGGACAGACATTGGACGATGGTTCTGGTTGCTGAAGGTCACTCAATTCAGCCGAAGCAAATCTCTGTCAGAGTTCTTCAAGAAAGTGTCCTCGGGCCATCCATCTTCAGCTAATTCATCAATGACATTTCCTCCATCAGATGGTTAGAAATGAAAAGTGCACTTTTTTTGACTCCTCGCACACGGAATTAGTCCACAGTCAAATGCCAGAAGATCTGTACAATATCCATACTTGTGCTGACAATTGGCAAGTAGCATTCACACCACAAAACTGCCAGACAATAATCAGCGACCATCAGAGACAATCTAACTAAAACCCCATGATATTGTTACCATTATTGAATCTCTCACCATCAACATCCTGGGTTTTTTTGTTGATTAGAAATTGAATTGGAAACTTCATATAAATACATTGGTTGTAAGAGCAGGCCAGAGGCTAGGATTACTGCAGCGAGTAACTCACCCTCCTGACTCGCATAAAGAATTGACTGTAGAAAAGACAGAAGTCAGGACTGTAATAGCACAGCTCTACCTTTTATTGGATAGGAGCATGTTTAACTGCTGTCAAGAAGCTTGGCAATGTCCAGGACAAAGCATCCCACTTGATCAGCAGCATGTTCACAAGCGTCCATTGCCCCAGATCTGATGTTCAGTTCCTGCCATATGCATTATCTAAAAAACTACACTGCAGTCATTTGGCCACTTCCTTAGAGAGTAACTTCCTACTCCCAATTGCAACTCGAAAAACAAGAGCAGGAGATACATGGGAATAACAGAACTGTAAGCTCCTCTCTAAACCACTCTGCATCTTGACATGGAAATATATCATCTATCCTTTACTGTAGCTGGGTCAAAATCTGGCATTCCCTTCCTCAGGGCACGTTGAACATGGTATTTCAGAAACGCAACTTAATGCTATCTTCTGAAGGATACCGACAAACGGCTAATAACAACCACCACATCCCATGAGTCAATAAAATAACTATTCGTCGCAAACATGATAGCTCGATTAAGTGTTTGAGGGGGCATTACGAGTACTTAATAAACAATCAAAAAGCTTGGAGTAAAGTTCCAGAATCAAGATTTCAACCTCTAGCATGGCAACTTTAATTAATGAAAGGATTTGAAATGAAACTGCTGGTGTAATGAACGATAATCACAGACTTACCACAGTTTTGATGCACATTACATGTTCCAGTATTGTCCTTCAGAGGGGAACGTCTGCCCTGTCGACTTGGCCTGGCCTACCAGTCCAACAATAAGATGACGGTTCCTTTCCTGTGCCAAATCTGACTCAGAAATCCATTAGCATAAAGTGAGGACTGCATATGTTGGAGCTCAAAGTCGAGAGTGCAATGCTGGAAAAGCACAGCAGATTAGGCAGCATTAGGTATCCTAATTAAGGGATTATGCCCGAAACATCAATTCTTCTGCTCGTCGGATTGTGCCTGATCTGCTGTACTTTTCCAGCACGACACTCTCGAATAAGAAGTCAATCAGTTGTAATAAATCTTCTTCAGAAAGATCAACCATAATTACCCAAGCAAGATGGTAGGCTTTCAAAAAAGTAGCTGATGACCACCTTCTTGAGATATGTGACTGACATTTTCATATTTCAAACAAGAAGTCAAAAAGTGGAATTTGTGGTGGAGTATGGAAATCTGAAAGAGAAGCAGAATACAAATGTGGGAATTATGTAGCAAGGGAGTCAGGCTGCTCAGACAGTCCGATAGAGATTTTAAGATAAATGATTGGATGAATGGTCTCCTGTGACGTTGCTGTAAACAGAAATATAACTCTTGCCATTATTCCAGTCCAATATTGGTTCATTATACAAAGTGTCCGTATTATTGCATTTCTGTTTGTGACCGCTTTCCGTGCATGCCTCCTGCATTTCCAAAATTAGGAACACAGTGGTGATATCACGAGACCAGTTTTCCCGAACTCAATTTTGATGCTGAATGGACAGGGTTTGGAATACCATCGTTTTCCCAGGGTGAAATTCGAATTCAAAGAAATCATGGAATCAGAAAAAAAGCCGAATGGTGGCAATGTTATCAAAGTCAATGGAAAAAATACAAAATCAGCTGGTTCACTAATGAATTAGGAAAGTCGTCTATCGCCTTTACCTGATCTGGCCGACATGAGATTCCGGAGCAATCGGGAAGTAATTCATTGCGTTCTGAAGTGGCCTTCACAAGCTATACAATGGGCGTTCGGGGATAGGGACTCATTGCTGACCTTGCCAGCAATGTCAACATTTTAGGAAAGAATATAAGAAAATATATGCGTGATGAAACCTAGCAACAACTATATCAATAATGCTTGATGATATCTCGCAACAACTACATCAATTAAATGTAGTTGTTGCGGCAGTTCCTGATGTCACTTCAAATATTTTACATGAATATTCTAAAATGCACTTTGAGCTGTGTTGCACCTTTTGATATTTTCCTGTCTAAACGGACTACAATATAAATCAATGGGACATTCAGAGTAGTTGGACAGAGACGTTTAATTGCAGAACTTTCAGAACGGAATTCTTAATCTAAATAAAAGTGTTAAATTGTGTTTAATTTCCTGAAATAAATAGCATCTCTTACAATTAATGTTCATTAATTTGTATTCCTTTCTGCAAACTGTCAACATTCTTAAATAAACTTGTTTCGAATTAAAACTTACCAGTAAATTATTTCGTTCATCTGGCTTTGCTGTCATCAACACTTCCATGAAACCAATTAAGCATTTCTGTAACTTAACACAGAAATAGAACTCTCAGAATAGATTACAGAACAACAAAACCCCAATTTGTATTTCCCCACAAACACAAAGCACGATTATTGGCAAAAAATGCAAATAACTGAATGCATTCCAATAGTAATTTATGTTGGACCGTTTTGATACATAGGATGTATGATTCTTAAATGACAGAGGTATCAATTGTCATGTTTAGTCAAAAAAAATTAAGAGATATATTGGCACAACCAATGTTTCAGTCTCTCTCTTTCTCTCTTCCCCTCCTGCCTTGCCCCCTTTTGTCTTTAAAGCTGATGTCTTGTTTTGCCTCTCCACAGTCAGTCAAGGTTTTCCTCAATAACATGAAGTCAACACCTCATCAACATATCCTCTCAGCCAAATTCATCCTTTTCTTCACAGTGATTTGAATCAGTAGGGCAAGATGTTCTCGAAAATCTGTCTGAGTATTGAGTGACTGTAAATGGTTGAGACTGCAAAACTTTACTGTGTTAGTGTTATCATTTTATCTCACCAGTATAATTCTTGGCTGAGGAATGTTTAATGGCTCAGCGTAATGCATATTTAGCCTATATTTAACCTTTTCTGCATATCTCATGGAATGTTTAATATTCTACAAGGCGATTTATTCTGTATCGATTCTGTGTTGTGCCTGCTCTGGGAGGATTTTTTTCAGGGAATCCTGGATGCAGTTCTACTATAAACCAAAATGTATTTGATATGATGCATTGGACAGTGCAATATGGAGGGAGATTTACCCAGCACATACATCGACTGTACAATCATGGAAATCATTTGATGTAGCAGTGTAAAGGGGCTTGAACCCCTACTCTTGTCTTTCTGATTTTGTAATGTTGAGTAGCTTATAATGAACAGGCACACTCATGCACACACACATATGCAAAATATCTTTGAACAACCGTTTCAGTGTTGAATGGATGAGTGCTGTGAGAGCTTTAATGGTTTGAATTTTGGGTCTGACTGCAGGTGAAACTGGGTAAAAGCACAGTTTGTGCTTTTCGATTTGTTAATTAATATTGCTGACTTTAGTTGAATAAAGGAATGTTGTCTTAGGCATCATCTGGCACCATTAATTAGACCATTATTTTCCACATCGCGAGCTGGAGTGTCAGGTGGAATTTATAGACATGTGACATCATTAAAACGAAGGCTTGGAATGTTTCCGGAATGAATCATTTGAATTAGAGCCTCTGAATTAGACAAAGTAGGCAAGATGAATTTAGAGTTGTAGAAATCTTTCACGACAATGAGAGACCGCTTCGCCCATCGCACCTGTGCCACCTGAAAACAGACCTTTCCAGCTGACACCCACTTTAAAGTATGTTGTCCACAAACCTGTTGGTGATCGCACTTCAAGTAAATATTTGGGAACATTGCGTAGGGTCTAATCCACTTTCATCATAGATATGATTTCCAATGTTGTAAATCCTGGCTTATGGGGAAAAAGAAGGGGTAGATGTTTCTCAAGACGTTTTGAGTATTCTTGACTTAAAGGAGAAAAATGCAGACATTTTCCCCAGAAATGGTGATAGCAACGTACGTTTGTTTAGCCAAGATCAGCAACATGAATCAATGGAAATGACATGTGAAAAATGCAGACATGCTCTCCAGAAAAGCTGACAGCAACATACGTTTATCTTGCCAAGATCAGCAACATGAAGTAAATAAGTTTTAAAAACCACTTCCGATTAATTGATTATTAAAAATATGCAATTCACAAAGTGCAAAGTACAGGGGAGGTTGTGTGTGTCGGTGGGTTGTTGTGGGGATGGGCAATGTTCACTGTTCCCTGATGCCCACTTGCGTATGTGAGCAGCAGGTGAACCTGCAAATCAGGTTCAGGATGGTGCTGCATGTATTTCAGCAAATACTGGCACATTGCATTCTCCAATAAATCAGCAATAACATGAATATTTATTTTTGAAGCCAAATAAAATTAAACAATATAGTGGGACAACTTCCTTTCACTTCTTTGAACTCGTATCAAGGGACGCTGTCTGTGGACCTGGGGCGGCAGGAGGATCTTTAACAACGGAATGTGCGGGAACAGAATCAATGTTGGAAATCCAGATAGACTTGAACATTTTTCACTGGAGGTTGAGAGTTCGGGGTTGGGAGTGACTACATGTAAGTTTATAAAGCCATGAGTGGAATGGCGAATAGCTCTTCTTGACATGATTCATACCGGAAATTTTCAAAGCTTTCGTTTCAAAGCATCACATATCAATAAACTGTACATGACACCAGCGATGTGGAAATTAATGGTGTATATGATGGTGCCAAACGATGCCTGGTACAACGTCCCTCCAATCAAATAAAGTCAGCAATAAATATTAACAATGTGAAAGACTCAAACCATACTTCTACACAAATCAGTTTCATCTGCAGTCAGATCCACAACTTACAATTTAGACCATTGTACAGAAGATAGACGAGGCCTCACAATATTGGAAATGATTTAGTTTGATAAATGAATCCATCGTACACTTCCTCAGAGCAACTCGTTTTAACAAATTTGCTTGATTTTTTTTGTGTGTGGGGTAATTCACGAAATGTTACTTTAATCCGATGGATGTGAACAATTTGCACTTCAGAAGTTTAGGAAAACGTCCTTTACGACAGATACACAAGCAACTTTTAGAAACCATTGATTAAAGGTGAGATCTTTTTTGGGCACAAGGATGATCCAAATGATATTTTGTAAATGTTTGGAGCTGGGATTGTCTTCAAGTTTTGACTAAGATATTGGCATATTACATTACGTACAGTGTGGAAACAGGTCCTTCGGCCCAACAAGTCCACACCGACACACACCCACCCAGACCCATTCCCGTACACCTTACACGAAGGACAAGTTAGCGTGGCCAATTCACCTAACCTGCACATTTTTGGACTGTGGGAGGAAACTGGAGCACCCAGAGGAAACCCAAGCAGACACGGGGAGAATGTGCAAACTCCACACAGTCAGTCACCTGAATCGGGAATTGAACCCGGGTCTCTGGCACTGTGAGTCAGCAGTGATAACCACCGAGCCACCATGCCGCCCACTGTATTTTCACTCTGTTGGTGGATTTCAACAGTAGGTGACATATTTTTATTATGAGAGGAGAAACAATGTAAAATATATAACGGAGACAGCTTTTTCACAGAGAATGGTTTGTGGCGGGCACTGTTAAAACTTTCAGACGACATTTGGATAAGTAAATGAATATCAAACATTTGGAAGGATATGGGCCAAGTACACACAGGTGGGATCAGTTTAGTTTGGGATAATACTGGCATGGACTGGCTGGACCAAAGTTTCTGTTTCCATGCTTAATCACTCCATGACTCTGCGACTATTTATCTTTTTTTCTCAATATTGAACAGTGTTGTCATGATCCTAGAATGAACTGTTGACGTTTATATTGTGTCTGAGACTTCGCGAATTCTTGTTTCAATGAGAGGAGGGACGAGTTCTCCAAGACACATAACTTAAAAATAAAATGTTCACCAGCTTTGTTGCTGTGCAGAATTGATTCTGTGGAGATAGTTTGCAATTGGCTTTCCACCACCTCGGCAACAATGAGTCAAAATATCTTTGATCCACTGCAGAAACTCCAGTAAATGAAACTGGGAACTCAAGGACCTTTTCGGCAGTTAGGTTATTTGCTGCCAAGTATTGCATCAAAAGACGAAATGAAGCAACCAAAATAAGATCCTACCAAACTATATTTTCCCATTTTCTCACAATGGACACATTCCACTTTGCATTTCTTCTTTTGAAAGGAAAGTCACTGAATACAGCATTCACCGTATGATTATGAGAAAACAGGAAATTGAATGCAATTACGTTCTGGTTAGTTCAGCCCATTTATTCAGTATATTTAAAGCTTCTGAATATGAAATTAATTGACCAAAATCCCACGTTGCAGTAACATTTGTTATTTTTATTTCAAAATAAATTGACAAATACGAATTGGTTCAAACTCACATCACTTAATGCACGATTCTCTGATTCATGCACCTCATTAAAACGAAATGGGCCCTTTTATACTTGGTTAATACAGGTGTAATGTAACGCCGAATGTTTGCTGATTGTTACGAGTTAACTGTCCCTATCAGTGAGCAGAGAAATGTACTGTTTATGACCAACATTCGTGGTAATTATTATTGAAATACGCACTAATATAACAAAACACTCCTGATGTACCCAGACAGTTACCTGCAATGGTTTAGATTTTGAGGATTTTGCTTTAACTAATGGACTGGCTTGTTCTAGTTCATTAGATGTTCTTTTAAAAGGTTACCTGGGTGTTGTATATCAGTGCCAACTCACTTTTTGTTTCTCAGGCAAACAGCTTTCCTTTATGATGCATCTTAGGGTCGAAGCAATTCAAAAAAGAAGATGCAAGGAGAGACATTCTGCTTCTAATCTCAGGAACCAAACTGTTTAGTGACATACAATCATATTCTGAATATAATCTCTTCAGACATGATCTATATTAGGTTGCCTAGATTGATTTCAGAAACGCAGATTGGAAATGATGTATTATTTCGTAACATCAGAGAGACTTTGAGGGACAGTAAAAATAACGCCACTAAATTTGATGGCTAATAATATTAGTGAAGTTCTATTTAGTTTTATCTGCTTGTGGTTGAATGTAGAATTAAATTGCAATTGAATATTCTAAATATAGTCACTTTGAACACGCTATATATTCAGTTGCCTAAATTGATTTTTGCAATGTCTAGTATGAATTACATGTTATTTTGAAGTGCGACAGAGAATTGCAGTGTCCAGAAAAAAAAATGCTCAATTGTTTTATTAGCTGTTAATATCTTTGAACTTTGATTTTAGTTTTATCTGATTGTGAAAGAATTTAGAAATACAGGGAGTTAAATTCCAATTTAATTCGTTTTGTATTTTTTAAAACAAAGTACTTGCAACTAGCATTTGAAACAGACCTGAAGCTACTCAAATTTACTTCCACCATTTAAAAAAAACACTTCCAAAGAAGCTATTCAGCAAAACAAATATCCTAAGATGTGTATATCTCCAAGTTCAAGCGTAATCTCATGTAAATACATGAACCCATCTTTTCGGGCTGTGCAAGCTGATACCAGGATCCGGTCTCAGACTCCAACTGGAAACCAAGAGTCGGAAGCTGTCAGCCTGCCCCTTCTGATGGCCACATAAATCCTGGGCACTGGACCGTAATTCAACACGCCTGGATCGGCTTTGTTTAGAAAGATCTTGACAGAATATTTTCTCACAATTTATCAGAATGATTGTATCGACAATTTTTCTCAGTTTGTTACTGATTTTCTTATCATGTGAGTGTTTTTTGTTCAAGTCTTTCTTTGATACTGTCTCAATGTTAGTCTACCTCAGGAATGTCAAAGACTCAGCCATCATTTCATCAGCGTTAATGTTGCAATTTAATTTGTTTTCTTTTCAAAGGTGTCCAGTCAGAGGTTGTTTTGACTCAGCCAGAGGCAGAGACTGGCCCTCCTGCTGGTAGCCTGAGACTGACCTGTAAAACCAGCGGGTTCAATCTTGGCAGCAGCTACATGCACTGGGTCCGACAAGTTCCCGGCAAGGGCCTGGAATGGCTGCTGTACTACTATACTTCAGTCGACAAAAACTATGCACCAGCGATATTGGGCCGATTTACTGCGTCCAAAGAGACTTCAGACAACATTTTTGTGTTGAACATGGGAAACCTGAAGATCTAAGACACGGCCATCTATTACTGCGCAAGAGCAGTGGGTAGGTGGATATTCACTGCAATTATGATCGATACAAAAACCTTTCAGACCCTATTGTTTGCAACACGTCAGTGATTATTTCTACAAACCGTCTTAACTTGCAGTGCAGTATTAGTTCTCTGGGCTTCTGTGCATGTTTAATTTGTAAAAGTGGTGATAATTATTGATACACCAATTGGTTATTTTGAGAATCAGCTCAAGTGTTACTCTGTGAAATATAAAACAACATAAAAATTTATTAAGAATGATCAGAATTCACTAGCGCATGTGATGTAGCTTCATTGTGACTTAATATTGCCAGTGGTTCCGAAAATGTAATGGGAGATTTTTGGATTGTTTTATGCAGAGCTAGTTATTATGTGGCCCAGTGCAGACAATGTAACACTGTGCCTATCTTGATGACTGGGGCCAAGGGACCATGGTGACAGTGACTTCAGGTGAGAATTTTAACCTTAACTGTGATTTTTTAAAAACTTTCCATTCATGTGATTAATTTCTGTATTAAATGAAACTCATATTCTGTCTTGAGTTTGGTTTGGTTCGGAATAATTTTTGTTCAGGCTGATTATAGACTTCAGTTAAGGCTCAGCAAGTGGTTATAATGGTTGTGACGGAGTCAGTTACTCTGAGTGTCTCTTTGTTTCGATCCGATGGGCTTTCAGTGTGGCTGGGTTACTTAATGTCTCTTAATCAGTCAGGTATAAATAATGTTTAACGACAGTGACACTGGGACTATCGGTTTTCTTATCGACAACAAATGCTAAGAAGTTGAAGATGTTCAAAATATTACCAAACATGATTAAAAATGCTAAAATATCATTATCCATTTCTTGAATATATTTCCTGTACACATTATGTTCTTACCATGATTATATTTTCACCTTTATTTTGCTAATTTTGTTGATGACAAGCAGGTTAGAAACTGTCATAATTTTTTGCAGGGCTATGTTTCATTCTGTTGATTGAGATTCTAAGATCGTTTGACTTGATTCTGTTGAATTGAGTTGTTCGGATTTTAAATTTGTTTCAGTTGATTCGGTTGAAATGAGTTGATTGGATTCTGACTGTGCTCTTACTTAGTTTTGCTGAAGTGTGTTGATTGAATTTTGAAATTGTTTTATTTGGTTCTGTTGAATTGAATTGGTGAGATTCTGATTATGTTTCATTTAAGTCTGTTGTTTTCAATTGATTGGATTCTGGTTTTATTTTCCTCGAATCTGTTGAATTGAGTTGATTGGATTCTTATTCAGTTTGTGCAATTGATCTGTGTTTTCATGCTTTCTGTAATTGGTGTTTTCTTTCTGGCGATAAGATGGTCTCTCTGGATTACTTTTAATTGAAAATCTTTGTGAAGTTCTTTGGTTTTCCTGAATCGTTTCGGCATTTGTTAAATTTGTATGCCATTTTTAACTCAGCTTGATTGAAAAATTTGCATCTGTTTGTAACTGTCTGAAAACCAACTTAAGGCAGAAATAAAGAAGCGCGAGGAATGAAAAACTTGACTTTTTAATACAGTGGTGATTTTTTTTAAAAATCGCATTTCTAATTGTAAATTAACCGAATTTTGTTTTCAGTCGGTTCATTCAAAATAAAATTTGGGACTAAATTCTGCAACTGCAGAATTGCTCAGTTCACAAAATTGAAACTAACTTACTACAATATTATATTTTTTATATTGTCTTAATATTTTTCCATTAGAGAAATTTTGTTTTGTCCTTAAAGAGATTAATCATTATATGCCTAAAAATGCTGCACTAGATTGTCATGATCATCAAGGGTGTACAGTTGGGAAATAAATCTAACCTTTGCCGGAAAAGTTACAGCTTTAAATGTTACGTCCCCTCACAAACAAAACTGATGTTATGACTTGTTACTATTTGTTCAATTTAATCATTAATTTACTTGATTCTGAGCAGTTCTGTTAGACTTCAGTTCGGGTTTTCTTGTGAGGTTACATCATGTTCTTGGTTCTGTTGAAACTGTTTGCAGTGCTAGCTCTGCTGCAAACACATCGTGTTGTCATTTGTTGATCTTTGCTATGTTGAGTATTCTACATTGTTATTGCACTGTTCACATGATTTCTGTCAGTGAACCGCTCCAGTTTCCTCTTTCTCATTCAATGCAATCAGCATGCCAAATGAAACTTCACAAAGCTTGACGTTACGTGAAAGGTAAGTCGCAGGGTTTTGGAAATGAAGGGAAAACAGATACCTTCAGGCGCGATTCTTAACGAGAAGTAATAATTAAAGATTAACCTAATCCACTCTTTACAATCCACGTTCAGAACTCAACTACATAGTTAAACCACAATGTCTATCTTTAAACAGTTTAACAAGTCATAGAGAAATATAAATTGAATTTCAAAAGTATAATATTCCAGAAGTTGTTACCTTTGCAAACAAAATCCTTAACTGTGGTTATAATTGATCAAGAAATGCCTTTCCATTCTGCTGTATATTACACACAAGTTTTCTGGCTGGAAAATATGATTGGCAAAGACAATTTGGAAATTCTGCTCAATTCGATGAACAACAGATCAATTTCACTGCTTTGATCGGTTTCACAAGTAATCTGAGTCCTGAGTCAATTAATTGTTCTAGCCCTGATTAAACTGGGTTTGCTGTGAAAAATGAAACCTGAGTAATTTAATCTGCACAGTGCTTTAGGTATCCCCAATCCCTACTTTTTAAATAAATAGTTACATTTTACAGCACAATATCAACTGAAGAGTCATTCTTTTGGAAACAACTACTATAGTGAATTGGTGACCAAGGCCAAATTTCGAATTAATTGAAATAATCCACTTATGAACTCGGAGGGCAGCATCATGGCTCAGTGGTTAGCATTGATGCTTCACATCGCCGGGATCCCAGGTTCGATTTTACCCTCGGGTAACTATCTGTACGGACTTTGCACATTCGCCCCGTGTCTGCGTCGGCTTTCTCCAGGTGTTCCGGTTTCCTTCCACAGCCTGAAAATGGGCAGGTTAGGTGAATTGGCAGTGTTGCTTTGCACATAGTGTTCAGGGATGTGCATATTTAGGGTGCATTCGGTGGGGTAAATATGGGTTGGGTAAATGGGTTTTCGTGGGCTCCATATTGCTCGGGCGATCGGTGTGGAATTGTTAGGCCAAATGGCCTGTTTCCAATATGTTGGAAATGTACTCTAAAACAATGGAAGTACTTGCTGCAAAAGCAGAGAATTTATTTCCCATCGATGTATTTAGACATATGCGGAGTTCATAAATTTGCAGAAGACATGAACTAGAGGATAACAGAGTACATTGTTTGAACTAGAGGATAACAGGGCACATTGTTTATTCAAACGCTGAAAATAGAGTAATTTTTTTTAATCAATATACTTGACCGATTATTGCAATGTAGCAATCTGAAGGAGACTGCTCACGTTAGTTAAGTATGATGATTATTTAGATTTGATTTCCTATAGTATATATTGGGCCATTTGACCCTACAAGGCCACACCGATCCTGTGAAGAGCAACCCACCCAGACCCATTCCCCTACCCTATATTTACCCTTGAGTAATGCACCTAACACCATGGACAATATAGCACGACCAGTTCACCTGACGGGCACATCCTTGAATTGTGGGAGGATTCCCACGCAGCCAAAGTAGAAACTGTGTAAACTCCACAGAGACAGTCACCCGAGGCTGAAACCGAACCCCGGTACCTGGATCTGTGAGGCAGCAGTGCGCAACACAAATCCACCGCTCTGCCCACATTTACTTAGCCACTCAGTTAAAGCGGGCAACTCCAGAGAGAAGCATGTTTTCAATTCACACTTTTTTAAAAAAAAACATTTTCGTACATGAAAAGCTGCTAACAAGAAAATGAATTTGCCCTAATTTCTTCAACAGACATGCATTTCCACACTGTAATGCAGGACTAACGTCATGCAGTTCATGTAAAATCTCCACAGTTCAAGAAATGCTTTCAGATATGTAAAAACTATTTGGAGTATTATCCATTTCCTCCGGAGCTTTGCATTAATTGTTGACATATCTCACCATTGCTAATTACAACGACTTATTAAGTTTATTGACTCAGTGATTATCTATGTTCATTGTGAACACGTTCTCGTTTGCATTAATCCTTTGGTTAGTTCCTCTGATGAATGTTCAATTGCAGTGAATACATTGGATGTGAGGAATTGAGCAGATATATCTGCTAACATACAGATTGTTGTACATTTCGTTTCAGTGTTATCTCCGACTAACTTGTCAACGGGTCCTGACCATTTGTAAATTGTCTGGTTTGGGTACCTGAATTTTCGATAGTTCAATTTTATCTTGCTCTTCAAATCGACTTTTATCTGCCAGAACTGCAATATTTGATTGGGTGCCTCAGAACTGAGTGCCGTGGCTAAGTTATTCCAATCAGAACGAATACCACAGTAACAAAAGGCAGGCAGATTCCAAATGTTTTGATATTGGTTCTTGGCAATAAGGGATACTTGATTGAGCGATGAAGAGGGAAACATGCTGATTATTTCCTTTTGTGCCTCAGTTGGTCATGGACATGTAGCACAATGTAGAATCAAAAATTATTTTGCATCTTACTATTTGAAAACCTATTAGCGTTTAATATCACTGGCAACGGTCATAATGCATTTCAAAACATTTTCATCTATATCAAACTAAGTAGACCACGTGGGGCAGCAACATTCATAGGGGTTCTAGGGAAGGGAGTTCTAGGTTAAAATCCAGTGTCAGTGAATTGATGGTAATGTAATCCCACTTTTTATTCCTCAGAGAATTTGGACAATTCGGAGCTGCTGTCAAAGTATTCTTTGATAATTGTTGCAATGTTACTTTCGTGTACAAACTTTCTGGAACAATCCCTTGTTGTTGGAAAGTATCAATACTTAACATCGTGTATGTACTGTCAAACAGGTGGGCTGTCTTCTCTGAGATAGTGTGAAGCTCATTGTGTTCAGGTCTGCTGTGATATTATTGTAGTGTGCCTGACTCCATGGCAAGCGGCCTGTGTTCACTTACAGCCTGGTTGAGAAGTATAAAATACCAACTCTTATCCGGTTAATTCTGGGCAAAAAAGCAGATTGAGTTGTTAGTGTGTTTGTTGGAGTTCCACTCACAGAGGCAGGTGAAATCTATTTCATCTCTGTCCTGACTTGTATCTCTTAGATATTAAACAAAACTTTGGCGTTTAGCAGCTTTTTCGAGATCAATATTTGTTCACAAGATTTTGAGCACATCTAGCTGGGGTTAATCGAGTAAGTCCTTTAATAATTCCCAGCTTTATAACTGCTGTTCAAATAATATCACGTATAACTAATCCAGAATGTATTGTTTTGAAGCATAATTGATGAGATTATGCCTAGGTTGTTTTACTTTATATTAAACTGGTGCTGTGGCTGAATATGATTGTTCAGTACAATGGGGGTTCCGCTGATTCCAACACTTGCATCATATGGTGATAGCTTTTCAAGTGGTCTTCAATTGTTATCTCGGCTCATCCACTACCTCTGCTAAGAATGCTTTTCTCACTGCAGTCAAGCAAACGTAACCGCTGTCTAACTCAACAGGTGTGAGTTCTTGTGCCAATAGCATGAAAACAATTTCCTGAAGCGGGAGGGGATGGGGTAGGGGGGTGAGGGGTGTCTCTCGACGTGAAACGTTAACCTCGCTTTCTCTCCACAGGAGCTGCCAGACCTGCTGAGTTTCTTCAGAAATTTCTGTCTTTATTTTAGTTTTCTAGTATTCCAAGTTTTTTGATTCATTTCTAAAAATGTTCTGTTCGATTAAACAAGTTCTTCAGAGAGAAAATGCACTTAAACAAATTGAGAATGTTCAGAGATATTTATTATCAGAGAATCATGTTTTACAAGAAAGCATCATGAAGTAACAGCACACTCCAGAGTGCAGTGCCTGCTGTATTTGGGTGAGAGTTATTTTGATCAGTCAAGTAGTGAATGTCAGTGCTCCCATTCCAAATACCTGTAATCAACAGAATTACTTTTTAAAGAATGTGTGAAACAATTAATTTGCTAAAATATTTTAATACAAATTGTTCACCGCCAGTGCTAACCTAACGACTGACACATGATAGGGATGGGGAGGAGGACAGCACTAAGCCCTCGAGCTGATCCACCACTTACTTATATCATGGTGCATCTGCGCACTAACTGCAGACGCCTCTCTTTGGCTAAAACTCTTTACTACCGTTGTTTTGCAAGCAAAGTCTATCCCAAATTTAATGGTTCGACTGCCCATAACAAAGGAAGACACCGTTTTTGAAAGGTATTTCTGTGAGTATTTAAAGGGACACAATGAGGCTGTAACATCCCAGTCTCGTATTCCACTAATGGTACTTCTTTATTCCAGGAAAGCATAATGTGTGATTGCCGTGCTAAAAATGAGGGAATCCTCATTTCCATTATATGATTACGAAATAGCTCTGTTAGTTGAGTGAAAACGCAGTCAAACCACACAGAATTAAACCATTCAACATGTCATCTTGTGTGGGCACGCAAGTGCCTCAAATACTTTTCAATTCTTCCGGCGGACAGGTGTGGAAGTATCAAACTTTTATATCGCATTGAAAAACCAGTTGTCCTCAGCATACTTGAATTGCTGAAGCTCGTGTGGTATTAGCATTCACAGCACTGTTAGAAAGTGAGTCCCATGGCTGTGATTGAGGAAAAGTAAAACGGCAGGGAAATAGTTGCAAGTCAAGGTGGAGTCTAATTTGGAGGTAATCATTCAGATGAAGCATTTTCATGCATGCACGCCCTTATCCTCAAAGATCACAATTTTGAAACATGTTGCCAGGGACATGTTAGAATACAAATTAGAAGCTGAATTAGGCACCTCGGTCACTTTAGAATGCTATTGTATTCATGGGATCATCATAAATCCTGCTGCTCACCAGTCTTTCCAACAGCCGATAAAATTGAGCCCGATTCTTTACTGTTCAATGAACGAATGGTGAACCATTGGAATTCTCCGCCACTAAATTGCTTGAGGTTAAAACATTAAGTGATTTCAAGAAGGAGATAGATTCCTTCAATTCTGAAGATATACTACGAGTATGTGGAAAAAAAGACAAACAGGGTACAATATCGGTTGAAAGTCATGAGAACGACGAATGGGGCATGGTTTGTAAATTTGCACATGAAACCAAAATTGGTGCTATAATTGGCAATGAACGTTATCTAAAAGAGATCGTGATCAATTGGGCAATTGGGCAAATGGGCTGAAGAGTTGCAATTGGAGTATAGATTAAATGAAAACGACCTTTAAAGAAGATAAAGCAGGTCACAACTTGCAGAGATAATTGTAGGGCACTGGATCGTGTTGTCCAACAGAGAGACCTGGGAGTTCAGAAGCATCGATTCTTACAGCGTCATATAGTCATAGAGATGTAGAGCAAGGAAATAGACTCTTTGTTCCAACTCGTCCATGCCGACCAGACATCCCACCCCAATCTAGTCCCACCTGCCAGCACATGGCCCATATCCCTCCAAACACTTCCTATTCATATAGCCATCCAAATGCCTCTTAAATGTTGCAATTGTACCAGTCTCCACCACTTGCTCTGGCATCTCATTCCATACACGTACTACCTTCTGTGTGAAAAAGTTGTCCCTTATGTCTTTTTGTGTCTTTCCCCCTCACCCTAAACCTATTCCCTCTAGTTCTGGACTCCCCGAACCCAGGAGAAAATAAACTTTGCCTATTTACTCTAACCATGTCCCTCAGGATTTTCTAAACCTGTATAAGTTCAAGCACTAAGTCTCTGAAGTTCCAGGGAAAACAGCCCCAGCCTGTCCAGCTTCACCCTCTAGCTCACATCCACCAATCCTGGCAACATGCTTGTTAAATCTTTTCTGAACCCTTTCAAGTTCCACATCATCTTTTCGATAATAAGGAGACCAGAATTGCACACAATGTTCCGACAGTGGCCAAAACAATGTCCTATACAGCCACAACATGTCCTCCCAACTCCTGCATTCAATACTCTGACCAATAAAGGAAAGCATAACAAACGCCTTCTTCACGATTCAATCTACCTGCGACTAGACTTTCAAGGAGGTATTAATGTGCACTCCAAGTTCTCTATGTTCAGCTACACTCCCTCGGACCTGACCATTAAGTGTAGAATTTCTGCTAAGATTTGCTTTCATAAAATGCAGCACCTCGCATTTATCTGAATTAAACTCCATCTGCCACTTCTCAACTCATTGGCCTATCTGGTCAACGACCTGTTGTTTAATGAGATAACCCTCTCCGTTGTCCTCTACACCTCCAATTTGGTGTCATCAACAAACTTACTAACTGTACCCCTTATGCTGGCATCCAAACCAATTATGTAAATGACAAGAAGTAGAGGCCCCAGTACCGATCCTTGTGGCACTCAACTGGGAACTGGCCTCAAGTCTGAAAAACAACTCTCCACCAAGACCCTCTATCTTCTACCTTTGAGCAAGTTCTGTATCCAAATGCTGAGTTCTCCCTGTATTCCGTGAGAGCTAACCTTGTTAATCAGTATCACATGGGGAACCTTGTCAAACGCCTGCCTGAAGTCCATATAGATCACATCTACCACTCTGCCCTCATAAATCCTTTTTGGTAATTCCTCAAAAAACTCAGTCAAGTTTGTGAGGCAGGCTTTCCCATACACAACATCATGTTGACTATCCCTAATCAGTCCTTGCTTTTCCAAATCCAGGTACAGCCTGTCCCTCAGGATTCCCTCCAGCAACTTACCCACAACCTACGTCAGACTCACTGGTCTATAGTTCTATGGCATTTCCTCCATAAACAGTGGCAACACGATAGCCAACCTCCAGTCATCCGGCTCTTCACCTGTAACTATCATCGATACAAATATCTCATCAAGGGTCCCACAATCACTTCTCTAGATTCCCACAGAGTTTTAAGCTACACCTGATCAGGTCATGTGGATTTATCCATCTTTACCCGTTTCAAGATATCTAGCAATGTCTTTAATAACATGGACATTTTACAAGATGTCACTATGCATTTCCCTATGTCTTTATCTTCAATATCCTTTTTTACAGTAAATATTGACGCAAAATACTCTCGCCATTTTCTGCGGCTCAACACAAAAGCCACCATGTTGATCATTGAGGGGCCCTATTCTCTCCCTCGTTACTTTTTTGTCCGTAATGTAATTTTAAAAACTCTTCTGATTCTCCTTAATTCTATTTGCCAAAGCTGTCTCATGTCCCCTTTTTGCACTCCTGATATCCCTCTTAAGTATACTCCTACTTCCTTTATACTCTCACTGGGTAGTAATGTTGAATACAGGGACCAGGGGGTTCAGATACATAAATTCTTGAAAACATTGCCTCAAGTAGACAGTGTGTTGAAGGTTTGGCACATGCTCCTTCATTGGTCAGAGCATTGAGTGCAGGAGTTGAATCTTCTTTCTGTAACTGTACCAGACATTGGAATGAAATGCCGGAGGAAGTGGTAAATGCAGAGACAGGTACAACACTTACAAGACATTTGCACAGGTATAGGAATTGGATAGGTTCTGATGGATGTGTGCTAATAGCAGACAAATGGAATTAGTTTAATTTGAAAACTCTGGTCAGCATGGACAAACTGTACTCTGACCAATAAAGGAAAGCATAACAAAGGAAATGTTCTGTGCTATGTGGCTTTATGACTCTATGGCTTCATTGTGCAGTTTGCTCAACGTTGGTAAGCAAGTGAGGGGATAGATTGGGAGTATGAGATTGTTTGAGTTAGTAGGCTTTGGCTGGCCATTTACCAGTACGGAAAATTTAGCATTGCCAATTCACCTATCTGCATATTATTGGATTGGGGGAGGAAACCGGAAGAAACCCACGCAAACACGGGCAGAATGTGCAAACACCACACAGAGTCGCCTGAGGTGGGAATTGAACCCGGGTCTCTGACGCTGCGAGGCAGCAGTGCTAACCACTATGCCACCGTGCTGCCCACAGTTTCGTCAAATTGTGCTTGGTAAATGAGGGACCGTTTGAGTTGAAATACAGGAGGTCTATCTTTGCCAAGCTTGTTAGCGGAGAGATCAGCAGAGTGCCACGCTGCTGATTGGAGAGATGTGCAGGATGCCAGGCTCTTTCGAGAGCAGAAGGTCACTGTAATGCAGTGGCAGGTGGACTTGATGTCAAAATGCAAAGCTCAGAGTCTGGAGAAATGGAATGAGGTAAAGGACAAATGCGAAAGGAGCTAGGATGCAGTGTGCACACGTTGACTTGGATAAGATGAGAGATCAGTGACCAAGGGCTGAGGTCATGCCTGGGTAGTGGGGTTCTGACAGAGGTTGTAAAAATGAGGGTGCCATGTCCAGTCAGGGCCAAATTCAACATGGACAGACGCAGGGTGGCAGCAGTGGAATTACAGGGTCATATAGATGTACAGCATGGAAACAGACCCTTCGCGCCACCAAACCATGCCGACCAGATATCCCAACCCAATCTAGTCCCACCTGCCAGCACCCGACCCATATTCCTCCAAACCCTTCCTATTCATACACCCATTAAAATTTCTCTTAAATGTTGAAATTGTAACTGCCTCCACAAATTCCTCTGGCAGCTAATTCCATTCATGGATCACTCTTTCCATGAAAAAATCCCCCCTTAGGTCTCTTTTACATCTTAGCCCTCTCACGTTAAACCTATGCACTCTTGTTCTGGATTCCCTGAAACAAAGGAAAAGACTTTGTCTATTTATCCTATCCATGCCCCTCATAATTATATAAACCTCTGGGATTGACATTATGTATCAATCTAGAATGTAGAACATGGAACATTAGACTGCAGTACAGTCCCTTCAAGCGTCTATTTCATGCCAACCTGTGAAACCAATCTGAAACCTTTTATCCTCCACTATTTCATTTTCACCCATATGTTCATCCAATGACATTTCACATGTCCTCAAATTTCACACATATACTATTGTTGAGACAGTGCCGTCCACACCCTTACTACTCTCTGATTAAAGAAACTACTTCTGACACCTGTCCTCTACCTATCAGCCTTCAATTTAGGGCTATGTCCCCTCCTGCTAGCCATCATCATCCAAGGAAAAATACTCTCTCTGCTTACCCTATCTAACCCTCTGATTATCGTATATCTCTCAATTAAGTTACCTCTCAAACTTCTCCACTCAAACAAAAACAGCCTCAAGAACCTCATGCTTTCCTCATAAAACCTTCCCGCCACAGGAGGCAACATCATGCTTTTGAAACACAGTCCCTCTACTAATGAAAGCCAACTCAATGTATGCCTTCTTAGCAATCCTATCAACCTGACTGGCTCTATACACATGGACACCGAGGTCTCTCTGCTCATCGACATGACCGATATGGATTGTCTTGGATGTGTTTCTTGTGATAGGGGTGGTGTATTCCGGGGATGAATGGGTGAGTAACCGGAAGGATTTGGCAATGTGAGTGGAAATTTAGGTCTAGACAGCGAGGGAGAGCAGGGCTCAGTCTGAGACATGATGGTTTTGGTGGTGAACTGCGTGTCAGTTTGAAATGTATTAAAGTTAAAGAGTACTTGTTAATTTTTCAAATCATATTTACGTAAATAGTCAACTCAGTTAGTTGTAACCCTTCAAAGCCTTTGAACCCTAATGCTCTTCCATTTTTCAGAGTCCTCCAGAATTCAGATAATTTTAAATTAGAAGTTTCAACTTTCAGACAATTGACATGAGTCCAGCTATGATAGACTTCCTCCAAGTCCCAGTGCTCAGCTCCTGCCCATGCTGCTGCTGCAGTGACCATCTTTCCTGAGAGAACATTCTGCCTTGATAAATGAGAAAGAGTCACTGGACCTGAACTGTTCACTCTGATTTCTTTCTAGAAATACTGCCAGCTGTTGGGTTTTTCCAGCAATATCTGATTTCGTTTCTGATTTCATGCAGCACGGTACCTAGTCGGGTGGCACACTGTTTCCGTGGTTAGCATTGCTACAACAAAGCACTTGGGACTCGGGTTCTATTCCATCCTCGGGTGACTGTCTGTGTGGAGTTTTCACATTCTCTCTGTGGCTGTGTGGGTTTGTTCGAAAGGTCTATAGATGTGCAAGCTGGGTAAATTAGCCATGCTGTGTTCAGGGAGAAAGTGAGGTCCGCAGTTTCAGCATTCTGTGTTCAGGGATTGGCATGTTAGGTCCATTAGTCAGAGTTAAATGTAGAGTATTAGGGTAGAGCAATGAGCCTGGATGGTTACTTTTCAGAGTGTTGGTGTGGATATGTTGGGCCAAATGGCCTGTTTGCACACACTGTAGAATTTTGATGAATGCGCATTTCCTTGGTTTGTATTTTGTAAAACCTCTCTGCTCTTCACTTGCAACCCAGTGAAAGTGTCAGTTGGTAAGATTTTAAAACAGTTACTGGGGTGGGATCAGCATGTTCTTCTTCCTAAATTATATGGTAATGGTAAAGATAGAGGGCATGTTTATGAAGAGGAAACATATAGATCATGATCAACATCTGTTAAGAAGTAAAAATAAACTCCAGTTATACTGTGGACTTCAGCAGGAGGATGCTGGAAAACGTTTACAAATGAAGATGCATTTGAGTAACTGATATGGACAAATTAACAGAAACTAATGTGCTCAATTGATCTTTCTATCGTAGAGACACCGTCTCCCCCCACGCTTTATGGCCTGGTCTCCTCCTGTGAGGACCACAACACCGGTTCTCCGATCTTTGGTTGTTTGGCAATGGACTATTACCCTGATGTAACCAAGGTAACCTGGAAGAAAGGTGGGGAGTTAATCACGACTGGATTGAAGACTTACCGATCAGTAAGAAACAAGAGTGGAACCTATACCCAGAGCAGCCAGTTAACCCTGCCCGGGTCAGCAGTAGATTGCCCCACCAAAATCTACTGTGAGGTTCAACACAACGGGTCACACAAGAGCAAAGAAATGCCATGTCCAGGTAAGTGTTGTGGGAACTGAGATCAACAGAACATCTGTGATTAACATGAATGAGGCATTATTGATAACCATTCTCACAGAAGCATTTTATACAGCACAGGAAAAGGCCCGTTGGTCCATCCAATCCACACCTAAAAATAACAGCCACCTAACTGTGCCAGTTTCATGTGCCAGCACTTGATCCGTTGCCTTGTGTGACATGCCTTTGCAAGTATGGATCTAAATATTTCATACATATTATGAGGGGCTCAATCTCTACATAACTTGTCAGCACTGAGCTCCAGACTCACATCACCCTCTGTTTGAGATTGTTTTGACTTGAGATCCATCCTAAAACTCCTGGCCTTGCCTTCACCCTGTGCCCCTGAGGCATTGATCTCTCCCTCAAGGGGATTGTTTTTGTCCAGTTCAGCCTGCCTGGAATTATTTGAGGTATAGACATCGCAATCATCTTCTCCTTAATTCTCCTCTGCTGCAAGGATATCCCCCGTCTGTCTAATCTTTTCATAAATAAAATACTTCAACCCAGGCAAAATCCTTGCAAAGCTCATTAATGCTGCTTTCAGCGTAATCAAATTCTGTCGATAGCATGCACACAGCACTTCAGTATGGCCTAATCAATGTGTTATTAAGTTCCAGCATCATCTCCCTACTCTTCATTGTCAATGTCTCACCTAAAATGAACAAATATCCTCCCGAACTTCCTCGCCTCTTTATCCATATGACGCATTAATATAGGGGATCAGTGGGTGCGAACACCAATGGCCCTCAGCTATTTCCAGGTTTCCACCATTCAAAACGTAATACCTCGCAGTTTCTTCTGCCGCAGTGCAATACTTTACTCTTATCTAGAGTGATTTCCATTTGCAACTTCTCTTCACATATAATCAATCCTTGTATGACGTCCTGCGCTCTAAAACTATCATGCTCATGACTTACCAACATGACAATTTTCCTTTCATCTCCGAAGTTGCTGATTAACCTTCCTACATTCCATTCTCAATCATTGGTATATAAGAGAAACAGCAAGGAAATCAGCACTGATCCCTGCAGAACATCATGAGACATAGATTTACAGTCACGCAGACACCTTATGACCATTATCCTCTGCTCCCGACCACTCAGCCAATTCTCGATCCAATTTGGAAATTTAACTCTGATCCTATTGGCTCTGATTATTGCTGTCATTTGGTCATTGATTTATCTGTCTGAAAACTACCACCAAATTGTTAAGATATGATTTTCTCTCAATAAAACCATGCTGGAAGTTGTTGATTGATCTTGCAAATGAAGACAAATTCTGCTCCTCAATAGTTCCAATAGTTTCCCTACCACTGAGACTTGCTTGAAAGATCTGCATTTTCATTGTTTATCCCTTCCTTCCTCCTGCATAACAATGCAACGTTGACTGATCTGCACTCACATGTCAGACAGTAATTCTAAACCATTGTCAGCGACACAACTATTGCATCCTTTGCATCACTCAACAGCTTGTTATATATTTCATCTGCCCTGGAAATATAAGCACGTTTCATCCAGCAAGACAACAAAGAACATCACATCGTCTGACCGAACTTTTGAAAGTACATTACAACACTCCTCCATGATTTCTATCCCCACATTGTTTCTCTTACTGTTGAAAACTGACACAGCACATTTGTTTCGACTGCAACGTAATCCTCTGGCTCATGCCAATAATATCATCTAATGGGTATTACTGTTCCCCAAATTATTCTTTTATGAATGAACCCATAACTTATTAAAATAGTTTTCTTTATTTTGACTGTTATTATTTTCTCATGGTCCCTTTTCCTCTCCTAATACATTTTTTTTCTTGCAAATACCCATTTGCACATTCTGTCCTTCATTCTAATTTCTATTGTTTTGAGATTTCAGTATAGAACGGAAGTCTCCCTTGTTTCTGTTCATCTCACCCGCTATGTCCTTTTACGTTCCAGGCTCGCTGCATTCTTGGTCCCACGCTGTGGATTCATGGGAAATGTTCTCCCTGCGCTTTTCCTATTTCTTTTATTTTAAATGTGCCACAATGCTCTGATTTAGATTTACCAGGAAGTTTCAGATTCCAGTCCACTCTGGTCAAACCATTACCTTATCTTATTACCATTGTCCTTCCCCTTTCAGAACTTTGGACCCATTTCTATCCTTTTCCAGAACAATCTGGAATCCAACAGATTGAAGATCACCATCTGCAAAGAGCTCCACCATTGATTTTTACCTACTCGATCGATTTCAATCTCTAAAGTAAAGTCCAGGTTCACCCCTCTCTTGCAAATTCTGGATTAAAATGTTCTGTATTAAACACTAACTTTGCGAAAATATTCTCCTGGGGGCATTTTCAAAATTCTGTTCCCTCTAAATTTTTGGCAAAATGAATATCCAAGCCTACGCTGAGGAAGACAAAATCCTGTTTTCTCATTTAATTTACGTTTAAGATAATTTACGTTGCTCTGACATTTGCCCATGTATCTGCACTTCTCAGCCATTTGGACAAAACAGTAAGGTCTATCGTGCTCTGCCAGTGGTTATGTTTGCTGTATTCTGGTTTGGAAGTACTGTTTATTTGCCTTCGTTTCTCTTTCCAGTCTAAAATACTCTTGTCAGAATTACTACAGAACGGACATTTTCGACCACTCACCCACTCCCCCATTTTTCCCATCATTCCCTGTCTCGCCTGAAGGCACTAAATTGTGGAATATTGAATAGTCACTTCTGCCCCTCTCTCAACATGTCACCATGAGAGCAATCGCATAATTTCCTCGTTTAAGCCATTAATTCATCCGCCTTGTTCATCAAACTCTTTCATTATAACGAATACCATCAAAAGTTTTTACGTCACTTCTGATTTGACCAGCCTATCATTTCTATGCCTCTTAGATTCCCTTGCAGAGTCCTCTAATTTTAGCCCATCACATTGTCCTGCTGATCTTTCTGTGTGGATCTCAGCTTCTCTAACACTCTGCAAATTATGATTCTGGTAATATCGGGGTTAGTATAATATATAAGATCTGTTTGCGGAGCTGGAAGTTTTTGTTGCGAACGTTTCGTCCCCTGGCTAGGAGACATCATCAGTGCTCTGGAGCCTCCTGTGAAGCGCTTCTTTGATGTTTCTTCCGGTATTTATAGTGGTCTGTCCTTGCCGCTTCCGGGTGTCAGTTTCAGCTGTCCGCTGTAGTGGTTGGTATATTGGGTCCAGGTCGATGTGTTTGTTGATGGAGTTTATGGATGAATGCCATGCCTCTAGGAATTCCCTGGCTGTTCTCTGTCTGGCTTGCCCTATGATAGTAGTGTTTTCCCAGTAGAATTCATGTTGCTTGTTGTCTGAGTGTGTGGCTACTAGGGATAGCTGGTCGTGTCGTTTTGTGGCTAGCTGATGTTCATGGATGCGGGTTGTTAGCTGTCTTCATGTTTGTCCTATATAGTGTTTTGTGCAGTCCTTGCATGGTATTTTGTAAACTACATTAGTTTTGCTCATGTTGGGTATCGGGTCCTTTGTTCTAGTAAGTTGTTGTCTGAGCGTGGCTGTTGGTTTGTGTGCCGTTATGAGTCCTAAGGGTCGCAGTAGTCTGGCTGTCAGATATGAAACGCTTCTGATGTATGGTAGTGTGGCTAGTCCTTTTTATTGTGGCATGTCCTCGTTCCGTGGTCTATCTCTTAGGCATCTGTTGATAAAGTTGCGCCTCACTACACACTTCACAGTCAACAATCAGATATACGAACAAATCAACGGAACACCCATGGGATCACCAATCTCGGGACTCATAGCAAAGGCAGTTATTCAAAGGTTAGAACAAACAACCCTACCACAAATTCAACCCAAACTCTGGGTCAGATATGTCGATGACACTTTTGTAATCATCAAAAACACAGAAATAGAAAAAATACACCGGATCATCAACGCCACACTCACAGGAATCCGATTCACGAGAGAAGAAGAAAAGGATAGCCAACTCCCATTCGTGGACGTGTTAATACAGAGAACACTGAACGGAGAATTCACCACAAGGGTACACAGGAAAACACCACACACAGACCAAGTCCTAAACTATGAAAGTAACCACCCCATCACACACAAACGAAGCTGCATCAGGACACTATTCAAAAGAGCCACAACACACTGCAGTACACCAGATCTGCGAAAAGAGGAAGAGGAACACCTATAAAAGGTATTCGCCAAAAACGGATACCCGCGCAAATTTATCAAGATGCCTAAGAGATAGACCACGAAACGAGGACATGTCACAACCAAAAGGACTAGCCACACGAGCATACATCAGGAGTGTTTCATATCTGACAGCCAGACTACTGCGACCCTTAGGACTCATAACGGCACACAAATCAACAGCCATGCTCAGACAGCAACTTACTAGAACAAAGGACCCGATACCCAACATGAGCAAAACTAATGTAGTTTACAAAATACCATGCAAGGACTGCACAAATCACTATATAGGACAAACAGGAAGATAGCTAACAATCCGCATACATGAACATCAGCTAGCCAAAAAACGACACGACCAGCAGTCCCTAGTAGCCACACACTCAGACAACAAGCGACAAGAATTCGACTGGGAAAATACTACTATCATAGGGCAAGCCAGACAGAGAACAGCCAGGGAATTCCTAGAGGCATGGCATTCATCCACAAACTCCATCAACAAACACATCGACCTGGATCCAATATACCAACCACTACAGCGGACAGCTGAAACTGACACCCGGAAGCGGCAAGGACAGACCACTATAAATACCGGAAGAAACATCAAAGAAGCGCTTCACAGGAGGCTCCAGAGCACTGATGATGTCTCCTAGCCAGGGGACGAAACGTTTGCAACAAAAACTTCCAGCTCCGCGAACAGAACCACAACAACGAGCACCCGAGCTACAAATCTTCGCACAAACTTTCAATAATATATAAGAGCTGACTGCATTTGTTATTAAATTCGTCAGATAATTTATTCATATATATTTCCTTAAGGTCCAGATGTTTTCCCTCCAACTCTTCTCCTGACTGTGAGTCCCAATGAAGAAATCACAAGCAACAAGTATGCCACTCACGTCTGTTAATATTCGATTTCTATCCAAAGTCAACCTCAGTGATTTGGTTGAAAGATGGCCTACCTTTGGATTCTGGCTTCTTCACGTCTCCTGTGTGTGAGGCGAGCGGGAACTTTTCGGTGACGAGTCGCCTGATGATCCGTTATAGTGAATGGTTCGACAGCGCAGTCTATACCTTCCAGGTCACTCATGGAGAGAACACTCAAAGTAAAAATATCACCGCATTCCAGGGTAAGAGGCACATACTAAGAGGGTTACAAATCATTTTGAACTCGCCTATGAATCAAACACACAGTTTTATCAGGCTTAGTAAACAAATCTGTACAGCTTCTCATTTCCCAAAGTGTCATGTGCCTCGTATTTCTGTTTGAGTGTCGCATTAGCATTGCTCATAATTCATTATTTTAGCTCATCAGAAAAGCATGTTTCCTCTTTGTTGAAGACGAGTAGACAGTGAACTTTGTTAAATAGTTTTTTGGCTGACCATGCTGGGAGAGGCATTCAGAGTGCCGAGCCCTTGCCTGGTAGCGGCCAAAAGGATAATTTGTGGTCAGGGGTGTCTGAGAGGCATCTGATTGAAACCTGACAGTCCAAGTTAGAGTGAACGTGTAGTAGATGTTTTGACCAGTAGGCGATAGTAGGGTCCACGGGCACAGTCTCAAAGTCGAAGGGAGCACCATTTGATACTAAGATGGGGAGGAATTTCCTCTTCCAGAGGGTGATTAATCTATGGAGCGAATTGCTGCAGAGTGCTGTGGAGCGCAGGCCATTGTCAGCCTTGAAACAGAGATGGATCAGCTCTTGCTTAGTACGGGGAGAAGGCGGGAGAATGGGGTTGAGAAACATATCAGCCATAATTGAATGGTGGAGAAGACTTGATTGACCGAATAGTCTCATTGTGATCATCTATCTTATATTTTGTGGTCTCAAAGTGACATGGTAAAAATATGCAGTAAACCTTACTTGCAAACAAATGAAAACGTCCAATACTTCATTCCATGCTCAAGAATGACGTATTGCCTTGTTCATTGTACGACACAGACTTTTATTTTATATCTGGTACTAAGCTATTCGACTTCATTTATGGGATGTGACCACAGAACAAGTGGGTTTCACATTTGATTAACTAGGATAAACGCAATCTCACTGAACTTCTTACAGATGTTCTCTGTAATTAGCGAATGAGGCAGGAAAATAAATTCTGGTGGGAACGCTCAATAGGGATGAATGAACTAGGAATTAGAGCCAGGCTGATTCAGTCTGATTTGGCATGGAAATGTTTACATAATGAATATAAATCTGAATAAAACTAGTGCAAATTTCCATCGAGTTTGTAGATTAATTTAAGAAGTTTCTGCTTGTTTTTTTTTCAATGAATAAAGTAAAAAATGCAGCCTGGTAATTAAAGTGAATCTACAGACCTGTCATTAACTCTTTGAATGGAAGGAAAGACTTGAGGGGATGGGTGTTCTTCACGATGTCTGGTGCTGTACTCAGTGCCTTGTTTTCAGGTTAACTCCAAATTCAACCCACAAGGAATAATGACATAAATTAGAGAATTGTCTCACACCAATATTGCCAAGTATTTTCAATCACGTTAAATATAATGATCAGAATTTCCATGGCCATTCACCGTTCCAGTAACACTTTAAAACCTCTGCAAATGCATGAAGACAAAGAGAATAATTATGTTGAAACACAATTTGTCCGAAATTCGATAACTGATTTGGCAATTAGTGTGACCAGCAGCATTTGCACGTAACGTTCATGGACATAGAAATGAACTCATTACATACAGATTACTCTTGTCCCAAGTATCAATAGATGGTGTTAAGTAAGAGACCAACTCTGAAAGAAAGATAACTCCGGGAATTACATTATGGTATCTTCGATGATTTTACTTTTTTCTCAGGTTTCACTTTTTACAAAGCCAGTGTTCTTTAGGAATTATTACACAGATTACGTTATAGGTAATCACGAATTCTTTCACAGATCAAAATATATGAACAATAGTAAGTATCGTTTCAGCAAGAGTTAGAAGTTGCCATTTCGAAGGTGGTTACTTCACCTTGTGACGACATAACCTGAAGAGTGGGTGTACTGAATCTGAAGAGGCATTTTACATTGACTTTGATTGCTGTTTCATAGGAGATACTGTGCGCCACGATTACACAGTTAAAATCCTCCCGCCACCAGTAGAACAGATCTTGCTGGAGGCGACGGTGACTTTAAGCTGCCTTGTGTCCAATCTTCCTTCTGGAGTCAACGTCACCAGGATACAAGAAAAGAAGCCTCTGAAATTAGAAATTGCTGACCAGTCTGGACAGAATCCTGGCAGTGCGATTAGCAAATTAGAAATTTCGACTGAAGCCTGGCTGAGTGGCATTACTTTTGAATATGTGGTGTACCATCAGAATCTACCAACTCCGTTGAGAGACTCCATCCACAAGAAGAAAGGTGAGCGGTGGGATTAAAGCACAAAGAATTCCGTGTGTAATTGAGATCCAGGCACATCAATGGTAAGCTTTGATTGGTAATGAGCAAACACTGTTGGGAGCATAAATCATGCACTTGATAGCAGAAAAGCTAAGTATCTGATTAAGAAAGAGACAGACCAAAGGCTATTCTATTCCGATTAAATCAGATAAGGTGGGAAGGAACCTAGGTTGTTACGTCACCATCAGCGATGACACATGGACAGAATGTCCTTGTTGTGGGCTGGAAACATGGACACGACTTTCAAATTAAACTTTTTACATCTTTTATTGAACATAATGTCTACCACTCTGCTCCTATTAGAAAATGAATGTGAATAAATCCCAAATTAAGAATGGCATATTTTAATATTTAGTGAAATCGTGATATTGATTTTGGTTTTTATAGTTGATTTATATTTGTCTCAAATATTTTGCAGTGATTAATGCACTGGAGCCATCAGTGTCTGTGCTCCTGCCACCAACAGAAGAAACCTCCGTTCAGAGGTTTCTCTCCCTCACCTGTTTAGTGAGGAGTTTCTTCCCCCGAGAGATCTTCGTCAAGTTGACAAACAATGACAAGTCGGTGAATCCCAGTAACTACAAGAACACCGAGGAGATGGTGGAGAGCAACAACACCTCCTTCTTCATCTACAGCCTGTTATCCATTACTGCGGAGGAGTGGGCCAGCGGTACTTCTTACTCCTGTGTGGTGGGACATGAAGCGATTCCATTGAAGATCATCAACAGAACAGTCGATAAGTCGAGTGGTAAAACAAGTTTTGTAAACATTTCACTTGCACTGATGGACACTGTTAATTCATGTCAATAAAAATCTCAACGTTGATTCAATAATTCAACAAAAGTAATAAAGCATTTTTTTTTCGTCCAGTTGTGAGCTAAATATACAACTGCTGAATGAATTGATTCTCATTCTTACCTCTATTCCATCTGTGCAGTTTAAATGAGATGAGATTCCCTTCAGTGTGGAAACAGGCCCTTCGGCCCAACAAGTCCACACTGACCTTCCGAAGAGCAACGCACCCAGAACCATTCCCCTTCATTTACCCCTGACTAATGAAATCAATACTACGGGCAATTTAGCATGGCTAATTCACATAACGTGCACATCTTTGGACCGTGGGAGGAAACTGGGGCACCCAAAAGAAACCCACGCAGATGCGCGGACAATGCACAAACTCCACAAAGTTAAATTGGATCTTTAACAGGTCTGGGAAGCGTGTCTTGTGCAGTTATGTTCCCTGCTCCGATACACCCTGGGTGAGAGACTGAGTAAAGCTCACTCATTGCACGATTCCGCCAAGTACCTCATCCATCCTAAATCCCACTGTGATGGAATCTGACAATGTCCATTCTACATCAAGGGGAGAACACAAGTTTTGATCTTGGTGTTCCTGATTCCCCGATTGGCCATTCTTACAAAATTCACGTTTCCTACAAAACAAGGTCGATGTTATGTTATCGTGGGCAATCAGTTAAAATTAGAACCATCAACTTAGAATAATAAAAATTGCAGTTTGGTATAAGAGCAGAAGCACACACAGATACAGAGAGATGCTCACAAATACACACGTAAAGACATTTATACAGACTCTCACATAAACATAAACAGTTATGCACATCCACTCAGATGTGCATATAGATAAGACATCACATACGCGTACACGCACAGAACCACACATGCAAATGGTACTTAAACATTCATCTGAGCTTTTCCAAAAACTCACATACACCGAAAGAAAAGCTCATACAGAAATAAACAGGGGTACTTATACATAACCATGAAAAACATAGACACACGGTAACACATAAATGGACACAAATTCATATGCATTCATGCAGCACAGTGCATTCCTGAAGAAGGGCTTATGCCCGAAACGTCGATTATCCTGCTCCTTGGATGCTGCCTGACCTGCTGAGCTTTTCCAGCAACACATTTTTTCAGCTCTGATGTCCAGCATCTGCAGTCCTCACTTTTTCCTAGCACAACGCATTCAGGCATACATGCATGAACACAGATATAACATACCAAAAATGCCCTCCTGCATGTCGACACACACAGGCACGTAAGTGCACAGAGAAAACGTAAATTTCATTATTTTCCTATTTTTCATTATCACAAACATATGATGACAGAGGCAGCTTTTTTTTTATATTTACGCCACGTTGATCAGCACGTATACGCGGTCACATGCACACACAAATTCAGAGTCTCACATGCAGACACGCAAGTGCACAGATCAACAAAAAGTGGGGCATTTATTAAACAAGGATAATGGCACAAGCATCAGCAAGCATCCACACACAATAACACAAACAAGCTTATCAGGATATGATTTAGGATAGATTGCCACACAAGCAGACATCATCACATAAATATAAACATCCATCAAAACATGATTTTATATGCTAACACTTATTAAGCATAAACATGAAAATAAACTAGTGAAGCGAGAATCTGAAATTGATACATGAACACACATTTTAGATAGCACTAACGAATAATGAACAATCACAGGGACATTATGAGATAAACATAGGCATCAGTGAAATGGCATATTTGCATAAAGATGCTTATGCACTGTGAATTGAACAAAACTTACGTGCACAAACGCATGAACACACCAGCAATAAAGGAGCATGAATATGTTTATTCGTGCACAGACTCAAACATGGGTAAGAATGAAGTCAGAGTAAATCATAACTACATGCAGAAACATTAAATGAAAACCATACACATCAAGCAGTAGATCAAATAAATTAAGGGATACATGCACAAAAACATATTCCTTAAAATAGAGACCCTACAAACAAAAATATGAAGCAAAGTTGTAATTGTGTATGCAACGTATATTCATAATCTGCCAAGCAATTTCTCACCAATAAATAAAAATGAGAATCACATTTGAACTTTTATGCAATGATGGCTACGATTTTCAACTAAACTGCGGTCACAAACTATAATTAAAATATCATGACATAATTAAAATACTCATTCCTAATAAGCGTTCCTCAAATAATAATATCCTTCAATAATAGATGAAAAGAAAAAGTAATTTAAAATGTTGCTACAGACAGCGCAGAAGGAACATGTGCATTTATTTTTTGCAAGTTCTTGCCAAGAGTGAATAATGCACTAAGAAATTCAAATAGTCACAATTGAGAAACATCTGCCTGTTTATGAAGATGCAATGGTCTCTAGTTTCTGACTTGGATATGGATAGATCGGACTGGATCCATAAACATTTTAAATGCGTTCTCTCGGATTTATATTCATAGATTCAATGAATTGCACTTGGATTGAAGACTATGAGGATGATAATGGCAACATCTGGACAACTGCTTCCACGTTCACCACCTTGTTCTTCCTGAGTATTTTCTACAGCGCTGCTGTCACTCTGGTGAAGGTGAGAATAATCACATCTTTCACACGCCAAGAAGCCCAATACGTTTTGTAAAATCTCTAAGTGTACCATTAAATTAAAAAAAATATGAATGCCCCTGATCATAAATATCTGCGTCATTGCTTTATCTCTCTTTTCCAGGTTAAGTGAATGAGTTGTGGACCCCTTTGCTTTTGCTGATCTGCTTATCAAGGTCTATGAATTCCCAATCTCTAATCTGTCTTGTTGCTGACTCTAACAGTGAGATCATTTCAGCTTCTCAGCGTGTGACTGAAACAATTAATCATGGATTTTCCTTTTTACTTTGGTATCGTCGAGATGATTGTAGTTGAAAAAAATTGTAGCTGCCCAGTTGTTTAAAACCCATTTGTTTTTTCTTTGAATTTGTTCCTCATTCAGAATGGTTGCCTACCCTTTATGATGAGCTATTGTATTCCTTTTCTGTTGACAGTTACGGATGTACAGAAACTCACAGCTCCGAGTGCACACGATCTCATCTCAATGTGGCATCCAGCCATTGTATTCACGTCTGTTAACTTTAATATTAACGTTTGAATAAATTGCTTTCTGAAATGGTTAATAAATCTCGAATAAATGTGCACTAACCATTCGTTTGCTTAATTCTTTCTTCAAGTCTAATCAGTAATAATACATTTTCTTACGTCCCTCTCGTTTTCCAGCTAAATACTTTCACTTGTTCTGTTTGCTTGTGTTTCATCCAGTCATTGAGGTTAATGCTGGGCTACCATGCAGCCCTCTAATGTAAATGCATCTTCCACACGATATGCCTGATGGAACACTCCAGAAGCAGAATGACCCGAGAACATTTCCTCTTATGCACAAAGGGTTACGGCCTCGGGTCACATAATGATAAAAATGAGGTGCTTCGCTCCACCTAAGCAGATAAAAGGCAGGCAACGGAGTTTGAAAGTTTACTCTGCTCTGTCTAAACTAAAAGTACTCCCAACGTCGGGACAGTCTGAGTTAGTAATGCACAATTAACCAGCTAAAGCGCCCAACAAAATATTCATCAGCCAAAAATGTCAACGTTCAGTCAGGTATTCAGGCACAACACATGTATAATCCAAGGGCAGATTCTCAGAACTGGAGTTTGTCTTACAAATAAAACTCATGGAGCATAATTCCTGGGATCTATTTGACAAACACCTGTCAAATCCAAGGAAATCAGACTGAGATCTATCAGATACACGAATATTATTGAACAGCAACACTCAAAAATAATAAATCAGAGGTCGATGTCGATCAGGCAAGGCACAGCTCAAAAGTACTGGAAATATTCAGCTATTTGGATCTATGTGACGCAAGATAGAACTGAGAACCAATCATAGCAACTATTCACAGCGTCTGGAATCTATCAGCAGAGGTGAACAGTCCCAATTTCTCAGAGTCGGCGAGGTACATCATCCCGGGAACAGTGTTGTGAATCAGTCATGCATCCTATCTCATAACTTTACATTTTTCCCAAAATGTGGCTTCTGAAACGAGATGCAATATTCCAGGTGAGACAAGCGACTGTTTTATTTCTGTTTAACATAATTGCTTTGCGTTTGTTCGGTACAGAGTACTTGAAGCAAGGTTTCTTTGCTTTTCTGTTCACATGTCATGGTTCATTCTCTGATTTGTGCAGATATACATGGAGGACCCTGTGTTCCTGCACCCCTTTGGGTTTACACCCTTATTATTGTATATTCCACTGAGTTCATCACAAAGTACAGAGGCATGTCACACACCCCTGACATTGAGATCTATCTGGCACACCAATATTAATGAATAAGAATCCTCAAAATTATAAATCACAGATTGATTTCGATCAGGAAAGGCAGAGATCAGACGTACTGGAAAATCTGCTGTTCTCCATGTCATTTCCCACAAACCCTCTGCAAAACGTTGAACCTCTGAGTTGTTCTTCCAATATCCTAACATTTTACCTTAAATTGCTATTAATATTTTCTGTAATTTTGCCTTATTGATCAAAGCACAGGTTAAAACTGCAAGCACTCCAAATACTGAATTCCGAGAGCGTACACGATACGGCGACCTATATTCTGAAACGGCAAACACCCGTTAACAAAGGGCTGACAAGTACAAAACAGCAGGTGATATGAATTTGAAATAATCAAAACGTATGGAAAATAGCCTGAAGGTACAACGGTGTGAGCAAGACCTTAGCAGTCAAAATGGAGTTCGTTTTTTCTAAAAATAAATGTTACTTATATCCATAACTTACCTTCCACACAATGTTACTTTTTATTTCCCATCACCAAGTCACCTATAGTATTTTTATTTTCAGCTACTAACCATCATCAGTAAATTGAATAATTTATGTTCAAAGCCCCTCAAAGACAACTGACACCATCAAAGGTACGGCAGAAGTAGGAAGACCTAAAAGGAGATTGGAGTCAATTTTTCTTGTGGTGAAATACTAGTGCTGTTCTGACAGAAGGTATTTCTGAGGGATGGTCCAGTAAAGCTATGTTGGTGGAACTCAAATAAGAAGAGCATGATTATGTTGAGGCAATTGTAATAGTCTCCCCAGTAGTCAGAGTGAAATTAAGTAATAAATATTTTGAGAGATCTAATTTGTACCTAAGAGTACTAGGGTTGTAATAATAGTAAATTTTAACCTTCCAACCATAAAGCGGGACAGTCATGGTCTTAAGAGTTTGAGTGATGAGGAATTTGTTCAGTGTTGAAGGAATTCTTTTCATTAATATGCAAAAGAAGCTACCGCAGAAGGAGCAAATCTGTTCTCCTCTTGTGAAATAAAGCAGGGCAAGTGACTGAATGGTTAGTAGGGGAGCAGTTTGGGCAAGGGGTCATAATTCGATTAGTTGCAAAGTACCTATGGAAAGGATTGGCATTATATACAAGTTAAAGTTCTGAATTAGACGAGGGAAAATTTTGACAGTATAAGACAAAAACTTTCAAAGATTGATTGGAGTAGACTGTATGCAGCTGGAGGGAAGGCCAGCAAAAGCGAGGCTTTCAGATGTGAGATAACGAGACTTCAGAGGCATGATATTCCTGTTAGAGTGAAGGTAAGGCTAGGAAGAGGAGGGAACAATGGAGGAATAAAGATATTGAGGCTCTGTTTAAGAATAAGGACAAATCATATATTAGATATAGATAAATGAGATGAAGTGAATCTCGAAGAGTACACGAGGTGCACGGACGTTCTAAAAAGGGGAATGAGGAGGGCAGGAATGAAAAAAATGAGATAACTTTGGTAGATAATGTTAAAGATAATCCAAAGAGATTCTACTCGTACATTAAGAGCAAAGGAGTAGTGTTATGGAGTCATAGAGATGCACAACATGGAAACATTCCCTTTGGTCTCATTTTCCCATGCTGACCAGATATCCTCATGTAATCCCATTTGCCAATACCTGGCCCACATCCCTCTCGACCCTTCCTATTCATATACATACTAAGACGCCTTTTAAATGTTGAAATTGAACCAGCGTTAACCACTTTCTCTGGCAGTTCATTCCATACACACACCATCCTCTGCATGAAATGGAAAACAGCAATTGCAGTCCGGATAATCTCACTATATCATTTGTGAAAAAATAGTTCCCTGCTTTGACCTTGCAGTTAATAGAGCCTATTAATTAGTCCTGTGCTTGTAATAATTCTCCTTTATCTGTCATTCTACATTTATTTGCTATAGTTATCATGTAGATTACTGCACCTCTCCAAGTGTTTCACCAAAAATTCAAATCAAACAAAATAAAACTGGAAATTAAATATTGTCTCTAATTATTAAAAAAAAGCAATTCAATGACACCAAATTGGAAGAGGAATGTTGAAAGATAGTCAACTCTGAGGACTACAAACGTTGCAAGAGATTATTAATTAATTTACTGCATGGTCAAAAAATTAGCAAATGAAGATCCACACAGATAAACGTAAGGTGTTACACCTTGGTCGGAATAGTGTACAGGTCACATATTCAAAAATGCGTATTTAAGTGTGGGAGACAAACAATGGGATCTCAGACAATTACATCCGTCACTAACCATTTCATCACAGATTCTGAAGGGTATAAAAATGCAAACAAAGCACTGAGCCTTATCTCTAAAGGGGTAGATTTGAAAGTAGAGTCCCTATAAAAATTTGATTGACTATAATTAAGAGTATTGCCTGCAGCTCCAATTGACATATTATAGAATGTGCGAGAGAGAGTGAGGAGAAGATTTATAAGAATGATAAACAAATTTCTGACTGTGTATATCAGGGAAGAATTGTGCTGTTCACTTCTCTCTTGAAAAGAAGGCTGACAGTTCTGAAATTATGAAAGGTTTTGAAAAGAAAAGGTACAGATAAAACGTTTCTCAATGGGGTGGAACATAGCTAGAGGCTGACAATGGAAGTCAGTAACTCAAGAAATCCAAAAGGGAATTCAGAGGAAACATCTTCACTGATAGAATGATGAGAACGGGGAATATGTGATCAGCCAGAATAGTTGAAATTAATAGTTTAGATGTATTTCAAGGAGAGCACTTACAATGGATGAGAGTAGAGAATTACAATGGGCGACTTACAAGAAAAAAGATGTGAAACAGCTTGAGTGGAACATAAACACTGGCATGAACTGATTGCGCAAAATGGTCTGTATCTCCTCTGTAATTCTATGTAGAAAAGCACAGTTGTATGAAAAAATCAGATCATTAAGATCATCTAGAGGAATTATAAAATTTCTCACAATAAAGTCTCAAGCATTCAGCCCTGAATATAAATGATTTTATCACATGCCCAACCTTCACTATTTGCTTGATATCACTGAAACAGCAGCAATCACAATAATCTTATTCGGATTAGGAGTAACCCATTGTCCATGCACCAATTGGGGGATTTTAATGACTCATTAATGGCCTCATTGGATGTCCCAACCTGGTTCTGGAAATGTTCAGTACACTCTAGCCCTCACGACTTCTTTCACTCACCTACTTTGATTTCCAGTTCCTGTATTGATCGCCACCATGGACAAGTGACTGTTACAGTATGCAGGTGGGATACCCTGTTGTGAGTCGTGAGGTACTTCTTTAGGAGGGACATCGAGCAAGCGTGCCTCTAGAATGCAGGAGGAGGTCTACCACACAATGGAGGACCCGTCTGCTGCTAATAAACTGCCAGAATTGGCGGGAATTGACTCTACATTGACTACCTGCATAGCCATCCATTCCTTAATTTGGGATCAATAAAATACTACGGACGTGGAAATATAAGAGTCACTGAAACTTCTTCCTTACCTGGTCATCTTCCACCGTATTATACACCTATTCCCCTTGCAGCCTGTCCCTAAAGGACTGATAGAACCCAGTTCCAATCCAATATTCCAGCACAAGAAGGGCTGGCAAACTGGTCAAAATTGATAAAGCTCAACATAGAGCAATCTTGACCTGTCAAATTCCAAAATGTTACTTGAGATGAGTTCACCAAAATGACGGAAGTACAGAAACAGGAGACGTTTGTTGTTATGTCTCAGAAGAGTTAGGACTAATGACCAGAAACACGAAACAGACATTTCTGCCCATCCAAGCGGACCCAACTACAGGGATATATTTCCCTCCCTATCCCTTTCTGTCTTCTGCAAAGAACATTCCCTCCGTGATTATCTGGTCAGGTCCACGAACCCAACAACCCACCCTCCTGTCCTGACACCTTCCCTTGCCACCGCAGGGATTGCAAAACCTGCGCCCACACCTCCTCCCTCACCTCTATCCAAGACCCCAAAGGAGCCTACCACATCCGTCAAAGTATTACCTGCACATCCATCAATATCATTTGCACCCAATGCGTTCTGCTCTACATCAGGGAGACTGGACACCACTGAGCAGAGACCTTTAGAGAACATCTCTGGGAGATCCACACCAATCAACAACACCGCCCTGTAGCCCAACATTTCAACTCCCCCTCCCACTCAGCCGTGGACATGGAGGTCCTGGGCGTCTTCACCGCCTCTCCCTCACCACAAAACGCCTGGAGGGAGAATGCCTCATCTTCTGCCTCTGAACAATTCAAACCCAGGGCATCAATATGGACTGCACCAGTTGTCCCATTTCTCCATTCCCCACCTCACTACCGTTCCAAACTTCCCCATAACACTGTCCCCATAACTTGTCCTACTTTCCTGTCTTCCTTTCCATCTCTCTACTCCACCCTCCTCTCTGACCTATCACCTTCATCCCAGCCCTATTCACCGATTGTGCACTTTGCTACCTTCTCCCACCCTCCTCCTGACCTATCATCTCCATCCCAACTCCCATTCACCCATTGTACTCCATGCTACTTTCTCCCCAGGCCCACCCTCCTCTCATTTATCTCTCCACCATGCAGGCACTCTGCCTCTATTCCTGATGAAGGGCTTTTGCCTGAAACTTCCATTTTCCTGCTCCTCGAATGCTGCCTGAACTGCTGCGCTTTTCCAGGACCATCTAATCTAGAATCTGGTTTCCAGCACGTGCAGTCCTTGTTTTTACCTTTTTCGTGAGTGCTCAGTCTGTGAACGTGCAATTGATCAATAACCACAAAATTAATGTCAAATTAAAATGGTTGCTGGGTCTTTAACTTATTGTCAGGCATTAAAATTACAGAAGTCTCACAATACTGCATTTCAAGTACTGAGCAGATTATTTAATGAAACAAGGTCATACTTCAAATGACAAACTGCACAAGATGGTGAATATTTCTTTAAAATTCCTCAATACTTTTACATGAAATGACACTGAGCGCCAAAGCAAATTGCCAACTGTGGTGGCAGCAGGAGGCAACAGAGAAAGTAGCAGGCACAAGGAGTGAAACCATTTCTTCAACACTTTGCATTTGCCACACAGTCTAGAAATTTCAGTCTGAGATAAACTCAACAATTTAACGCTCTATTGCTGCTTGTCCTCCACTAAGTACTCAGCATTTCTTGTTCCAAGGGAGAAGGGAGAAAATGTGTCAACAATTGAGAAGCCATTTCTTCATGAATGTACTGTGATTGGGAGTTGTGTCCATGCCATTTTTGTGTGATATGTCTTATCGAGTAGCATAAAGCACGGAAACATTGAAATCTTCATGAAACGAATTCTGATGATCAAACATATGACCACCCTTTGTCGACTTGTTGTTTCGCAAATGAAGCATAACATGGTCATACACTGGAGCAAACTTACTTTTTGACCGTCACTTTCTTTTCTTTTGAATTTAAATTGCCAACTTCCTCAGAATTTAGACAGAGTTTGGACTCCATGTTTGTCTCACAGCTTCAATTGAACGCAAGAACAAATTTAGAAACTTCAAACAAGCATTTTCAACTATAATTAAAGAGGGGGCTTGATATAGCACTTGTGGCAAATGGGATCGAATATTATGGGGAGAAAGCTATTGAGTTGGACAATCAGCCATGATCGTGATGAATGGCACAGCACACTCGAAGGATTGCATGGCCTCCTCCTGCTCCTATTTTCGATGTTTCTAAACTGGTTTAAATACTCAAAAAAAACTGAAGTTTAAGAATTATAGGCCTTCATCACATGATTTAGGTGAACGGGTTACACACGAGATATTTTAGTCAGCATATAAAGTTAGTCCATATGATCTCCTAGTATCGTTGCTTGAGGCTGAGATTACAGTAGATTAGAAGCTTTCCTCCCACTAAGATGAATCTGTTTGTTGGACTTATCCAGACAACTTTGAACAAAAATATTTTAAATGTTGTGATTCTCCAGTCTCTGATTCCATACCTGTATTTGAACTGGATTAGGTTGTTGTGGACATTACCACTGTAGCTTCAATATTACTTTTCCCTATATCAGAAGTTGTCTCCAATTCAGTTGTTATCAGTTACCAACACTCTATAAATATCAGCCTTTCTTATTGAAGAAGAAATTGCAGCAGAATTCTGCTTTCTCGCCACAAATGCTGCCAGACCTGCTGAGATTCTCCAGCAGTTTCATTTTTGTTTCAGATTTCCAGCATCTTCAATTTTATTTTATTTTAGCCTTTCTAAAATTCTGTCAAACTTCATCTCATCTAAGTATCAATTGCATATTTTTTTCACCATGAATTTGACATCAACTTCCTCTTCATAATGCCTTAGCCAGGTCCCTGCCTCTATGAAGTTTAAACAGGGTATGTATGATCATTGGCCACAATCATTGTTTTGCTACGCTTTCACTGTTTGTGACGAAGGATGACTTTTGGATTCCCTTTTAATTTTAGTTGCCAGTCTCCTTTACTCTTCACGTCCCCACTGAACTGTCTATATTTCGCACTGGGGTTATCAACAATCCGTATCCATTGCAAAATAATCCAGACAATTAGAGTTTTGTTTTTGACACCATTTCCTGCTGGTGGAAATGATAAGCTGCACTGTAGAACTGTAGCTGAACATTTCCCAAAATTTGTGCTCAAATGTCCTTGTTCAAATGCCCTCTTGCAGTATTGAAATCAGGCCCACTCCACCTCAGAATTATTCTGGATTGTTCTTTGTTCATTTTATACACAAGCTTATATATTTTCATACAATGATAAATGCTTCCTGAACTGATCCCAGTCTAATATTTAATGCAGTTTATGCATATTGTGTGCATGCGCACAGGTTATGAACTTGGTTGTGCGGATTGAAGATATCATTAGGATTCTAAACTTTTTAAATAGGAAACGTCACATGGAAAATAAGGAAATTGTGACAAAAGTTTATTAAAAAACCTGCTTTTCCATCACAGCTAGTATCCATGCTGCATGCTTCAGGAAGGGACTTGAGAAGGTGCACAAAAGATACACAAACATGTTACCAGAGATGAACAACTGGACAACTGTGTGGCTAGTTTGAAGAAGCTCGGACTGCTTTTTATGGAGAAGAGAAAATGAAGAAGACATTTTATAAGTGTTCAAAGTTATGAGGGATTTCGACAGAGCAGAGTAAAAGGGTTTGGGAGTGCATCTGGATTGGTTACTATTTGAAGGGTTGGTGTCGACTTGTCGGGCCAAGTGGCCTGATTCCATACTGGATGCATTCTTCTTTAAAAAGCCCTGAGAAGAAAAGGACACGGTTAAAACGAATTATTTTTTGAAAGAAACAGCATAGTTTGGGAACTGGATTGTTCTGCCTAATAGTGTAGTGGTGGAGGCACCTTCCATGGAGTTGTTCAAAAGAAATCCGCAATTTTCATCAGGAGAAGTTTTGCAGTATAAAATAGTAAAAGGACTTGGTAGCGAACGTACCATGTCCCCACGCCGATCGCCGCCCCCACGCCTAACCCCGTCCCCACACCTAATCCCGCCCCCACTCCCAACTCCAATCCCACACCCGGTCCTAGCTCCTAGCTCCTAGCCCTGCCGTATTTTCACCATCCCTCCAGACCTCCCCCTCTCTGAGGATGAAAGATTAGTCATCAGCAGAGACCTCACCTTCATCCCCCTACGCTCCCAGATTAACAAATTCAACACGCGGCAAGACATCGAGCATTACTTCTGCCGCCTTCGCCTCCGTGCCTATTTATTCAAACAGGACTCCCGCCCACCCTCTGACGACCCCTTCTCCCGCATCCAACACACCCCATCCACCTGGGCACCTCGTCCTGGCCTCTTACCCACCCTCGATCTCTTCATCGCCAACTGACACCGTGACATTTACCACCTCAACCTGTCAACCTCTCTCACCCAGTCCAACCTCTCACCCTCGCAAGATGCATCCCTCCACTCCCTCCGCTCCAACCCCAACCTCAGCATCAAACTGGCATAAAAGGGAGGCACGGTGCTTGTTTGCTGCACCGATCTTTATATTTCTGAGGCTAAACACCAGCTCACGGACACATCCTCCTGCTGCCCCCATGACGATGACCCCACCTCCCACCACCAAACCATCATCTCCCAGACCATCCATAACCTCATCACCTCAGGCGATCTCCCATCCACTGCCTCCAACCTCATAGTCCCACAAGCCCCGCTACCCCCTGCCCAAAATCCACAAATCTGCCTGCGACGACTGACAAATTGTTTCAGCCTGCTCCTGCCCCACCAAACTCATTTCTGTGTACTTTGAGACGGTCTTGTCCCCCTCAGTCCAAGAACTCTCCATCTACAAGCCCTCTATCTCCTCCATAATTTTCGCTTCCCCGGCCCCCAATGCCATATCTTCACCATGGACATCCAGTGCCTATACAACTCCATCCCCCATCATGAAGGCCTCAGAGCATTCTGCTTCTTCCTTTCCCGACGAACCAACCAGTACCCTTCTACTGACAACTTCCTTTGACTGACTGAACTGGTCCTCACTCTGAACAACTTCTCTTTCCAATCCTCCCACTTCCTCCAAACTAAAGGAGTAACCATGGGCACCCGCATGGGCTCCAGCTATGCCTGCCTCTTCGTTGGATATGTGGAACAGTCCATCTTCTGCAGCTTCACTGACATCACCCCCCACCTTTTCCTCCGCTACATCGATAACTGTATCGGCACTACCTCGTTCTCCCACGAGGAGGTTGAACAGTTCATTCAATTTACTAACCCCTTCCACCCCGACCCCAAATTTACCTGGACCATCTCAGACTGCTGGCTCCTCTTTCTAGACCTCTCCATTTCTATCTCGGACGACCGACTCTACACGGACATTTACTATAAACGGTCTGACTCCCACAGCAACCTAGTTTACACCTACTCCCACCCTGCCCCCTGTATCAATGCTATCCCATATTCCCAATTCCTTCGCCTTCGCCGCATCTGCTCCCAGGTGGACCAATTCCAATACCGAAACACTCAGATGGTCTCCTTCTTCAAAGACCACAATATCCCCTCAGACGTGGTTGACGATGCTCTCAACCACATCTACTCCAATTGCCGCTCTTCCGTCCTTGATCCCCGCCCCTCCAATCGCCACCAGGACAAAACCCACTGGTCCTCACCTACCACCCCAAAGCCTCCAGATACATCGTATCATCCTTCGTCATTTTCGCTACCTTCAAACAGATCCAACCACAAAGAATATATTCCCTCCCCACCACTATCAGCATTCCTGAAAGACCACTCCATCCGCGACTCCTCATCAGATCCACACACCCCACCAACCCAACCTCCACTCTCAGCATCTTCCGCTACAACTGACCAGAATGCAAAACTTGCACCCACCCCTCCCCCTCACTTCCCTCCAAGGCCCCAAGGGATCTTTCCATATCCGTCAGAAATTCACCTGCACCACCTTCCGTCTATCGTATTCCCAATGCCCCTCTCTGAAGTCCCTCCTCCCTACCTTTTATCTTAGCCTGCTTGGCAAACCCTCTTCATTCCTGAAGAAGGGCTTATACTCGTAACGTCGATTCACATGTTCCTTTGATGCTGCCTGACCTGCTGCGCTTTTCCAACAACACATTTTTCAGCTCTGATCTCCAGCATCTGCAGTTCTCATTTTCTCTGATTAGCGATCGTAGGCAAGCTCCTCTTCGAGAGCTGATACGAACATGATCAAATCATTGTCTCCGTGTTGTTAACATTGATGGTTATTTAACATTGCACAAACTGCCAGCTCTCCAGTGATTTCCTAATGGTTTGCCATATTCTGAAATAATGACTATCTTAGTCATGCAGTCAACTTAACTTACTTTGCAATTACTTCACTTGATCCAGGAGAACCCGCATTCCCATTTCCTCACCGTTTGCACTGACAATGTCTCCAGAATTGTAATTCATCGAAGTGCACAGATTAATCATTTAACATAAGTAAACTTATCCAGAATTAACTCCAAAACAATTCATCAAAAAAAAATCGCAGACTTGATAGTCAGTATTCTACGCCTGGTTAACGAGTTTTATTAAGTTAGTCAATGACTGTGCAAGATAATCGTGTTGGTATAGGGTTCTTTTGATTTCCACAGGATGGCGACAGTACACCACAATGAGGCAATACTGCGGTTGTGATGTGGAAGAGACAGCACAGAGGGAAAGGAAGAGAAAACCATTTCTTCAGCATGTCACCCTTGTTCATAGTAATTTCTGGGCAATGCAAGACCTTCATACTGAAATACAAGCAAAATTCAAGCGACCACTGAAAAACTTTAGATGTTTTGTGCTGATTCAAAATTGACCTCTCAAAATGAACCAACATTTCTGAACTAGTCAAGCAGTTGTTTTCTGTGATTGTTCTCATCTGTGCTGGTGTTCACCACGCTGCCATGTGATGCCTTCGTGAGGCAATCCTGACATAATCTTAGAACGACTGCCAGAACTTTCCATTCACATTATTGATACTAAATATAGCAGATTTCATCTGACCTCAGAACAAACGTACTTGCCAACCCATTTCCTTTAGCTTCTGGCAAACGCAGGTTTCCACCTAATTCACGGTGTGACTTAACAACATTTTCACAGCTGCAACTGGTCATGAAGTACCAGTTTAATCAGTTTAAGTATGTCCATGATCACAATGTTAATATTTGGCACTTCATAACACCATTCAGAGTTTCCGCTGTGAGGGCAAGAACTGGTGGGTGTGGAATAAAGAGGTCTGCACTGGAACAGAGGGAAAACATACCACATGCAAGGATTTAAGTTTAACTTCATTACTTCGGAAAAAAAAACTCAAGCTCTTTATACACTATTGCTCATTTATCCCTTACACGAACAAATGTTCGATTCAGAACGCGAATACAGTAATTTGTCATTATTCAAATTCACTGAAGCTTCATGTCATATTCGCCAGTACTGGCTGTTTTGTTGAAAAGAGAATTTTATTCCTTTTCCTTTCCTGCTCCTCCATCCGTTCGGAGTTCACTGAAAGTTCTTGCCATAATAAACACAGGAGTAATTACACATCTCTGACCTAGAGCAGTGTAATGACCTTAATAATTAAACTTCTAATACTTGATGATATCAGTGAAACGGTGAGGATGTGCTGCTGCCTGTATTGAACTCGCCATGGAAGACGTTTATAAGCTTGATTCAAACAAATAGGAATTACTTGGGAAAGGGCTTGAATCCGTGGATACGCATGGCAGCTGGCCAACTGAGATTATAAAAAATGCAAAGCATTCAATGGAGACACTGAATGGGAGATAAACCCAGGCGAGGGGACCAGGAGTCGGTCACAGTCTGCAGCCATATTTCTTCAAATGTCATCAAGTGTTGGAGGCCATGGCAATATTTTTGGAGGTTATGTCGAGTGGGGGATGTGGGAGTGAGGGATGAGCAGGAAAGAGAAACAAAGAGAAACGATGAGGTAGGGTGAGGGAGAGGAAACCATTTCATTAGTATTATAACGACAGACAGCTTCCAAATGAGGCCTTTCAGAGACGACTTGGGCTATGTTTGACAGACAGACTAGTTCAGGAATCCGTGGTGTACTGTGACACCAGCGCATCTTTGAACCTGCCCGCCTGCACAAGGAATGCAAACGCGGTACTGCTTTTTGTGGAAGATTCAGAACGCGGTAACTACACTCTGAAGCAGAATGTCATATGATCAGACCCAGGTTGGAGAAACAACTTTACAATGCTTTGCAAACTAACTTAATGGAATTGCATTACATTTCAGGAAGAGAGCAAATTTGTTCGAGCAATTTCGAAGGCAGGTTTTGCAGATGGGAAAACAAACAAGAAAGTCCATGTAAAAGACTGTAGTTGAAGAATAAAGCAGTCTCTGCCCAGTTTCGAAGTGAGGACCTTTCGCGGGTGAGGCGAACGTGATGACCGCTATACTACAGAAACAGGCCGCCGGCAGTCGCGCTGCGGCTCTGTGGCATCCAGCACTGAAAGTTGAAGACATTTTCCGTTTCACCTTTCTTTTTTCAATAGCTTATTGTTGTCCAGGGTAATTGACATCTTGAAAAAGTTAAGAAAACAAGAGGGACGTGAAATTGGGGACAAAATATTAGCAAGGATGTCGTCAATGTTTGGACTGTAGAGTGAGGTGGAATAGGCTGGGACAATTTTCCTGACAGCGTCACGGCTGCGAAATGATTTTATGGAAGGGTTGTGAACTGAGCATTTACGTGTTTTACCCAAGCTGGGGTGAGTAGGAAACTCGAGAGCATAGGTTTAAGGTGGGTGGTCTGAAATTGACAAAGCACCTGAGGCACATTTCCCACACACAAGGTTAAGGGTGTATGGAATGAGCTACCAGAGGGAGTGGAGGAGGCTATTGCACTCAGAAAATTGCAATAATTGCACCAGAAACTAATAGAATGGGTTCAGAGAGATTGAGGCCAAAGGCTGTGGAATGGGACTTGTTTAATTTTGGCTGTGCGGTGAGCATGGATGAGATACACCGAAGTATCTGTTTCCACGCGATGTACCCCAATAACGTTGTGTTGCTTACACCGGTTTTAAAGGATTACTTTTTAGCGGAGCTTGCCTTCGCAGTCTGCGGCACAATCATTTAGTCTGTTCGACTGCTCACGGGAAAGGTAGTATTGTGAAACACTGCAGAAACGAACGACTTCCTCACTTTTGCTGTGACTGACCATACTTAGTGCAATTTTCCCAGATTCTCAGTTGAGGATTTTTGCTGCTGCAAGTTACCTCAGAAACCTTGTTAACTCGTTATGTATTGAGCGAATCGCAAACAGAAAGCAATTAACACGGAACACAAACAAAACTGGCATACCTAATGCATGTTGAGACACAGCGAAGCATGAATGCTAAATGGGAGACATTCCGAGGGCATGAGGCATAAAATAATCTCACAACTAACAACAGGGCAATTCCAAGCTACTCTTTCAAACATACTGCAGCCTTAGTGCACCACCACTTCCCAGACAATGCTAAAAAGAGAGTAAGAAAGAATATAACAAGTAGGGGCCATACAAAAGTGAATTTCATCAATCACAGTCTCGATTAGATTACCTCACCCTAGCGAAGTCTCTAGGATGGAAATGAAGGAAGTGGGAAAAGTTCAATAACATATGTATTGGAATGATTTTACCATTCGGCATAAAGGCAAATAACGATGAATCGACTCACCACAGGACTTTGTTTCACAACAGCGATGAAATAACAGTTTCAACTTGCTTGGAACGTAAAGCAACAGTTGCGCTTTTTGCGATTTTAAGCACGGAAGGCGAACACCATTATACCAGCAGAGAAACTTCACAATATTCAGCACGTTCTCAAACCACAGTCAATTCCCCAGACAGCTAACCAATTTTATTTTTGCTTCACAATGCTGCGGCAGGGGAGTTGATCAGCAGAAATGGCAGTGGTGGCATTCCAACCCACGACCCTTTCGAGACTGGAACCTGGATTCAACGCCTTAGACGACTTGGCCACACTACCAGCAAGCCACGCTCCCCAGTTTCTTGCATTTCCAATTGTGCCCCTGCATAACAACAGATGGAAAGTCACATGCAAAGTGTTCCATGGTCCCTCTCCGACTCGCACAGCTGCTGGGATGTGCCCTTCTCCAATGTCAATTTCGCAGCAGATAACAAAAGCCCATCAATCCGTACAAAAATCAATAGTAAGTCTACCTTCTCAGACCCTTTTCAGCTACAAATGTATCTGTGACTGCGTGAGAATATATGTTCGGTTATGAATTGGTCAAATAACCATGAGCTGCTTGACATTACTTCAATTTCGATTCTTGCTTTGCTAAATGATTTCACCCATTGCTCGAAACAGGACAACTTTCACGTTTACACGGAACACGAAACACACCAGACTACAGGGAAAATGCACAGAGCTGAGCAGGCCGTATTCACATCATACCGTGCAGCATAGTTTCAGTCACTGTGTCTGTTCGAGATGCCACTTTCCTTGCGTTTTACCTTAACCGTGCAATTTACTGCAGAGATGTTCAGACCTGGACATGAGCCACATGGATATCAACTGAGTTGGAAACCTGTGTGGGAATCGACAAGAAGCGACTCAAGAAATTTTGCTAAACTCCATGGTGCTTATTAGAAATGCAGTTTCTGTCCAAGTCAATCGAAAATGCAGTTTCTGAAATAGTAACAGAAGTTACTGCTCACCCCCCCCCCACACCCCACACTCAGGGAGAGGTGCTAACTGCCCTTGAGTGCTTTTCGTTCTCGATGTGAAGAGCTCTCACGCATGAGTTACCTTCACGTCTCTTGTTGCTGAGAGACTCACAAAGAAGGAATTTCACCAGAGCTGCAACTGCCTCACTTTCCCACTCGCTCTCCCCGTTTACATTTTCCTGCTCGTCAGTGATTTAAAGAAAACCAAAAGGATGCGATTTCATTCTGTAACCTCTCTGTCGATTCCTCCGTTTCAGTTCCAACACGGCTTAGATCTCAGGACACACCTTAATTCTAGCGATGTTATGAAAGCACAAGTCCAAATTTTCCTCTGAGAGTGTAATTTCTTTCATTGCTGTTGCTGATTGAATGAGTCACTAACGTGCGAACTGATCCAAACTATGATTCAACACCTCTGCTGCCAATTCTCGCACGTTGAATAACGACAGACAGCTTCCAAATGAGGCCTTGCAGAGACGACTTTGGGCTACGTTTGACAGACAGACTAGTTCAGGAATCCGTGGTGTACTGTGACACCAGCGCATCAGGTTCTTTGAACCGGCCCGCCTGCACAAGAAATGCAAACGCGGTACTGCTTTTTGTGGATGAGTCAGAACGCGGTAACTACACTCTGAAGCAGAATGGCATATGATCAGACACAGGTTGGACAAAAACTTTATAATGCTTTGCAAACTAATTTAATGGAATTGCATTACATTTCACGAAGAGAGCAGATTTGTTCGATCAATTTCGAAGGCAGGTTTTGCAGATGGGAAAGCAAGCAAGAAATTCCATGTAAAACGCTGCAGTTGAAGAACAAAGCAGTTTCTGCCCAGTTTAGGACTGGGGACCTTTCGCGTGTGAGGCGAATGTGATGACCGCTACGCTACAGAAACAAGCTGCCGGCGGTTACCCTGCGGCTCTGTGGCATCCAGCACTGAAAGATGAAGACATTTTCCGTTTCGCCTTTCTTTTTCCAGTAGCTCATTGTTGTCCAGGGTAATTTACATCTTGAAAAAGTTAACAAAAAAAGAGGGAGGTGAAATTGGTGACAAAATATAGACAGGGATGTCGTCAATGGTTGGACTGTAGAAGGAGGTGGAATAGGCTGGGACAATTTTCCCGACAGCGTCACGGCTGCGGAATGATTTTATGGAAGGGTTGTGAACTGAGCATTTACGTGTTTTACCCAAGCTGGGGTGAGTTGGAAACTCGAGAGCATAGGTTTAAGGTGAGTGGTCTGAAATTGACAAAGGGCCTGAGGCACATTTCCCACACACAAGGTTGTGCGTGTATGGAATGAGCTACCAGAGGAAATGGAGGAGGCTATTGCACTCAGAAAATTGCAATAATTGCACCAGAAACTGATAGGATGGTTTCAGAGAGATTGAAGCATAATGCTGGGGAATGGGACTTGTTTAATTTTGGCTGTGCGGTGAGCATTGATGAGATACACCGAAGTATCTGTTTCCACGCGGTGTACCCCAATAGCCTTGTGTTGCTTACACCGGTTTTAAAGGATTACTTTTTTAGAGGAGCTCGCCTTCGCAGTCTGTGGCACAATCATTTAGTCTGTTCGACTGCTCACGGGAAAGGTAGTATTGTGAAACACTGCAGAAACGAACGACTTCCTTACTTTTGCTGTGACTGACCATACTTCGTGCAATTTTCCCAGATCCTCAGTTGAGGATTTTTGCTGCTGCAAGTTACCTCAGAAACCCTATTAACTCGTTATGTATTGAGCGAATCGCAAACAGAAAGCATTTAACACGGAACACAAACAAAACTGGCATACCTAATGCATGTTGAGACACAGCGAAGCATGAATGCTAAATGGGAGACAGTCCGAGGGCATGAGGCATAAAATAATCTCACAACTAACAACAGGACAATTCCAAACTACTCTTTCAAATATACTGCAGCCTTAGTGCACCACCACTTCCCAGACAATGCTGAAAAGAGAGAAAGAAAGAATATAACAAGTAGGGGCTATAAAAAAGTGAATTTCATCAATCACAGTCCCGATTAGATTACCTTACCCTTCCGATGTCTCTAGGATGGAAATGAAGGAAATGGGAGAAGTTCAATAACATATGCATTGGAGCTATTTTGCCATTTTCCATAGAGGCAAATAACGATGAATCGACTCACCACAGGACTTTGTTTCACAACAGCGATGAAATAACAGTCTCAACTTGCTTGGAACGTAAAGCAACAGTTGCACAGTTGGCGATTTTCTGCACGGAAGGCGAACACCACTATAACAGCAGAAAACCTTCACAATATTCAGCACGTTCTCACAACACAGTCTATTCCCCTGGGAGCTAACCAATTTTATTTTTGCTTCACAAGGCTGTGGCAGGGGAGATGATCAGCAGAAATGGCAGTGGTGGGATTTCAACCCACGACCCTTTCGAGACTGGAATGTGAATTCAGCGCCTTAGACCGCTCGGCCACACTACCAGCCGGCAAAATATCAGCCAGCCACGCTCCCCATTTTCTTGCATTTCCAATTGTGCCCCTGCATAACAACAGATGGAAAGTCACACGCAAAGTGTTCCACGGTCCCTCTCCGACTCGCACAGCTGCTGGGATGTGCCCTGCTCCAATGTCAATTTCGCAGCAGATAACGAAAGCCCATCAATCCGGACAAAAATCAATAGTAAGCTGAGTCTATCTTCTCAGACTCTTTTCAGCTACAAATATATCTGTGACTGCGTGAGAATATATGTTCGGTTATGAATTGGTCAAATAACCATGAGCTGCTTGACATTACTTCAATTTCGATTCTTGCTTTGTTAAATGATTTCACCCATTGCTCGAAACAGGACAACTTTCACGTTTACACGGAATACGAAGCACACCGGACTACAGGGAAAATGCACAAAGCTGAGCAGGCCGTGTTCACATCATACCGTGCAGCATAGTTTCAGTCACTGTGTCTGTTCGAGATGCCACTTTCCTTGCGTTTTACCTTAACCGTGCAATTTACTGCAGAGATGTTCACACCTGGACATGAGCCACATGGATATAACTGAGTTGGAAACCTGTGTGGGAATCGACAAGAAGCGACTCAATAAATTTTGCTAAACTCCATGGTGCTTATTAGAAATGCAGTTTCTGTCCAAGTCAATCGAAAAGGCAGTTTCTGAACATAGTAACAGAAGTTACTGCTCACCCCACCCCCACTCCGGGAGAGGTGCTAACTGCCCTTGAGTGCTTTTTGTTCTCGATGTGAAGAGCTCTCACCCATGAGTCACCTTCACGTCTCTTGTTGCTGAGAGACTCACAAAGAAGGAATTTCACCAGAGCTGCAACTGCCTCACTTTCCCACTCGCCCTCCCCGTTTACATTTTCCTGCTCGTCAGTGATTTAAAGAAAACCAAAAGGATGCGATGTCATTCTGTAGCCTCTCTGTCGATTCCTCCGTTTCAGTTCCAACACGGCTTAGATCTCGGGACGCACCTTAATACTAGCGACGTTTTGAAAGCACAAGTCCAAATTTTCCTCTGAGAGTGTAATTTCTTTCATTGCTGTTGCTGATTGAATGAGTCACTAACGAGCGAACTGATCCAAACCATGATTCAGCACCTCTGCTGCCAATTCTCGCACGTTGAATAACGACAGAGAGCTTCCAAATTAGGTCTTTCAGATACGACTTTGGGCTACATTTGACAGACAGACTAGTTCAGGAATCCGTGGTGTACTGTGACACCAGCGCGTCAGCTTCTTCCCTGTCTTTGAACCGGCCCGCCTGCATAAGGAATGCAAACGCGGTACTGCTTTTGGTGGAAGATTCAGAACGCGGTAACTACGCTCTGAAGCAGAATGTCATATGATCAGACCCAGGTTGGAGAAAAACTTTACAACGCTTTGCAAACTATTTTAATGGAATTGCATCACATTTCACAAAGAGAGCAGATTTGTTCGAGCATTTTCGAAGGCAGGTTTTCAGATGGGAGAGCAAGCAAGAAAGCTCCGTTCTTGTCCGTGTAAAAGGCTACAAATGAAGAACGAAGCAGTTTCTGCCCAGTTTCGAACTGGGGACTTTTCGCGTGTGAGGTGAGCGGGATGACCACTACACTACAGAAACTGGCTTCAACTGGACGCACTACGGCTCTGTGGCATCCAGCACTGAAAGTTGAAGCCATTCTACGTTTCACCTTTCTTTCTCCATTGTTATCCAGGCTAATTGACATCTGGAAAAAGTTAAAAAAAATAGACGTGAAATTAGTGACAAAATATAGACAAGGATGTCGTCAATGTTTGGACTGTAGAGTGAAGTGGAATAGGCTGGGACTACTTTCCCGGCAGCATAACGGCTGCGACATGATTTTATGGAAGGATTGTAAACTGAGTATTTACGTGTTTTACCCAAGCTCGGGTGAGTTGGAAACTCGAGAGCATAGGTTTTAGGTGAGTGCTCTGAAATTGACAAAGGACCCCGTGGCACATTTCCCACACACAAGGTTATGGGTGTATGGAATGAGCTACCAGAGGGAGTGGAGGAGGCTATTGCACTCAGAAAATTGCAATGGTAATCGGATGAGTTTCTGGATAGGATGGGTTTGCAGGGATTGAAGCCAAATGCTGCGGAACGGGACTTGTTTAATTTTGGTGATGTGGTGAGCATGGATGAGATACACCAAAGTATCTGTTTCCACGCGGTGTCCCCCAATAACGTTGTGTTGCTTACACCGGTTTTAAAGGATTACTTTTTAGCGGAGCTTGCCGTCGCAGTCTGTAGCACAATCATTTAGTCTGTTCGACTGCTCACGGGAAAGGTAGTATTGTGAAACACTGCTGAAACGAACGACTTCCTTACTTTTGCTCCGACTGACCATACTTCGTGAAATTTTCCCAGATCCTAAGTTGAGGATTTTTGCTGCTGGAAGTTACCTCAGAACCCTGTTAACTCGTAATGTATTGAGCGAATCGCAAACAGAAAGCATTTAACACGGAATACAAACAAAACTGGCATACCTAATGCATATTCAGACACAGCGAATCATGAATACTAAGACTTATGATCAGAACCAGGTTGGAGAAAAACTTTACAATGCTTTGCGCAGCAATTAAATGGAATTGTGTTACATTACATTTCACTACGAGAGCAGATGTGTTCAATCAAAATCGAAGGCAGGTTTGTTTGTGGGAAAGCAAGCAAGAAAGCACCATTTTTGTCCATGTAAAGTGCTGCAATTGAAGAACAAAGTAGTTTCTGCCCAGTTTCAAACTGGGGACCTTTCGCGTGTAAGGCGAATGCGATGACCACTACAGCACAGAAATAAGCCGCGGCCGCCCGTGCAGAGGCTCAGTGGTGTCCAGCACTGAAAGTTGAAGCCATTCTACCTTTTATCTTTCAGTTTCCAACAGCTCGTTATTGTCCAGCGTAATGGAAATCTTGAAAACTTCAAAAAAAGACACGATAAATTGATGACAAAATAAAGACAAGGATGTCGTTAATGCTTGGACCATTGGGCGAGGTGGAATAGGCTGGGACAGGTTTCCCTGCAGCGTAACGGCTGCGACATGATCTGATGGAAGGGTTGTAAACTGAGAAAATTCGTATTATCCCTAAGCTGGGTCGATTTGAAAACTCGAGAGCATTGGTTTAAGGTAATTTGGCTGAAATTGACAAAGTACTTGAGGCGCATTTCCCACACAGAAGGTTGTGCGTGTATGGAATAAGCTACCAGAGGAAGTGGAGGAGGCTATTACGCTCAGAAAATTGCAAAGGTAACGGGGTGATTTTCTGGATAGAATGGGTTTAGAGGGATTGAGGGCAAATGCTGGAGAATGGGACGTGTTTAATTTTGGCTATGTGGTGGGCATGGACGTGATACACTGTAGTATCTGTTCCCACGCAGTGTAAACCAATAACGTTGTGTTGCTTATTACACATGCTTTAAAGGATCACTTTTTAGCATCGCAGTCTGTGGCACAATCATTCAGTCTGTTCGACTGCTCACGGGAAAGGTAGGATTTTGAAACACTGCCGAAACGAACGACTTTCCTACTTTTGCTCTGACTGGCAATATTCTGTGAAATTTTTCCAGATCCTCAATTGAAGATTTTGGCAGCTGGAAATTAAGTCAGAAAACCTGTTAATTCGTAAGGTACTGAGCAGTTGCAATTTCGAAAATAGAAAGCATTTAACAAGGAACACAAACAAAACTGGCAAACCAAATGCATGTTCAGACACAGCGAAGCATGAATGCTAAATGTGAAACAATCCGAGGGCATGAGGCATAATGTAATCTCACAACTAACAACAGGGCAATTCCAAACTACTCTTTCAAACATACTGCAGCCTTACTGCACCACCACTTCCCAGACAAAGCTGAAAAGAGAGAAAAAGCGAACATAATAAGAATGGGCCATAAAAAGCGAATTTCACCAATCACAGTCTCGATTAGATGACCTTTACCTTCCGATGTCTCCTGGACGGAAATGAAGGAAATGGGAGAAATGCCATAACATATGACATCGGAATTCTTGGGAACGATTTTCCCATTGGCCAGAAAACCAAACAACGACGAGTCGAGTCTCCGCAGGACCTTGTTTCACAACAGCGATGAAATAAAATTCTCCATTCCGTTCCAGTAAAAACTCAACTTGCATGGAAAACAAAGCAACATTAGAGCTGCTTGCGATTTTCTGCGCGGGAGGAGAACATGTTCATGACAGGACAGACACTTTAAATATTCAGCACATTCCCACACCGCAGTTTTGTTTTGAACATCAATATAACGGGGATCGAAACAGCATTTTAACAAGCTGTTGGAGTTGATCAGCATAAATGCCTATGACGGGATTCAAACCAGCAGATGAAAAGTCACATGAAAAGGGTTCCATGATCCCTGTCCGACTCGCACAGCTACTGACATGCGTCTGGCTACAATATGAATTTCGCAGCAGATAATGATAGCCCATCAATCCAGACAAAAAAAAATCAATGGTCTCTTGAGTGTATCTTCTCAGACTCTTTCAACTAAAAATGTCTCTGTGAGTGCGTGAGTATATGTTAGGTTAAGGATTGTTGAAATAACCATGAGCTGCTTGACTTTATTGCAATTTCGAATCTTGCTTTGCTAAATGTTTTCACTCATTGCTCGAAACAGGACAACTTTCACGATTACACGGAACATGAAACACACGGGACTACAGGGAAAATGCACAAAGCTGAGCAGGCCGTGTTCCACATCATACCGTGCAGCATAGTTTCAGTCACTGTGTCTGTTTCTCAGAATAATAGTCCCAAAGAATGTTCTCCACACTAAAACCGGAGGTACAGAATTCAAGAGGTTCTGTTAGCACCTCACCACACCCCCACTCCGGAGAGGTGCTAACTGCCCTTGAATGCCTTTTGTTCTCGATGTGAAGAGCTCTCACGCCTGAGTCACCTTCACCTCTCTTGTTGCTGAGTGACTCACAAAGAAGGATTTTCACCAGAGCTGCAACTGCCTCACTTTCCCACTCGCCCTGCCCGTTTACAGTTTCCTGCCCGTCATTGATTTAAGAAAACCAAATGAGTGCGATATCATTCTGCATCCTGTCTCTCGTTTCCGCCGTTTCAGTTCCAACATGGCTTAGATCTCGGGTGTCACCTTAATACTAGCGGTGCTTTGAAAGCGTAGGTCCAGAGGTTCCTCGGAGAGCATAATTTCTTTCATTGCTGTTGCTGATTGAATGAGCCACTAACGTGTGAACTGCTCCAAAACATGATTCAGGATCTCTGGTGCCAATTCTCGCACGTTGAATAACGTCAGACAACTTCCAAATGAGATCTTTCAGAGACGACTTTGGGCTACGTTTGACAGACAGACTAGTTCAGGAATCCGTAGTGTACTGTGACACCAGCGCATCAGCTTCTTCCCTGTCTTTGAACCGGTCGCCTGCGCAAGGAATGCAAACGCGGAACTGCTTTTTTATGGAAGGATCAGAACACGGTAACTACACTCTCAAACAGAATGACTTATGATCAGAGCCAGGTTGGAGAAAAACTTTACAATGCTTTGCGCAGTAATTAAATGGAATTGTGCTACATTACATTTCACTACGAGAGCAGATTTGTTAAAGCAAATTCGAAGGCAGGTTTGTTGATGGGAAAGCAAGCAAGAAAGCTCAATTTTTGTCCATGTAAAGTGCTGCAATTGAAGAACAAAGTAGTTTCTGCCCAGTTTCGAACTGGGGACCTTTCGCGTGTAAGACGAATGTGATGACCACTATACCACAAACCACCGCAGACAAGGATGTCGTTAATGCTTGGACCGTTGGGCGAGGTGGAATAGGCTGGGACAAGTTTCCCTGCAGCGTAACGGCTGCGATATGATCTGATGGAAGGGATTGTAAACTGAGTACATTCGTGTTTTCCCTAAGCTGGGGCGAGTTGAAAACTCGAGAGCATTGGTTTAAGGTGATTTGGCAGAAATTGACAAAGTACCTGAGACACATTTCCCACACTGAAGGTTGTGCGTGTATGGAATAAGCGACCCGCGAATGTGGACGAGGCTATTACGCTCAGAAAATTGCAAAGGTAACCGGATGATTTTCTGGATAGAATGGGTTTAGAGGGATTTAGGCCAAATGCTGGAGAATGGGACGTGTTTAATTTTGGCTATGTGGTGAGCATGGACGTCATACACTGTAGTATCTGTTCCCACGCAGTGTAAACCAATAACGTTGTGTTGCTTATTACACCTGCTTTAAAGGATCACTTTTTAGCATCGCAGACTGTGGCACAATCTTTTAGTCTGTTCGACTGCTCACGGGAAAGGTAGGATTGTGAAACACTGCCGAAACAAAGGACTTTCCTACTTTTGTCTGACTGGCAATATTCCGTGAAATGTTTCCAGATCCTCAATTGAAGATGTTGGCCGCTGGAAATTACTTCAGAAAGCCTGTTAATTCGTAATGTACTGAGCGAATCGCAAAATAGAAAGCATTTAACAAGGAACACAAATAAAACTGGCAAACCAAATGCATGTTCAGACACAGCGAAGCATGATTGCTAAATGTGAGACAGAACGAGGGCATGCGGCATAAAGTAATCTCACAACTAACAACAGGGCAATTCGAAACTACTCTTTCAAACATACTGCAGCCTTAGTGCACCACCACTTCCCAGAGATAGCTGAAAAGAGAGAAAGAGCGAACATAATAAGAATGGGCCATAAAAAGTGAATTTCACCAATCACTGTCTCGATTAGATTACCTTTACCTTCCGATGTCTCCTGGACAGAAATGAAGGAAATGGGAGAAATGCAATAACATATGACATCGAAATTCTTGGGAACGATTTTTTTTATTCTTCTTTATTCTCCCACGAAGTGTGGCCATCATGGTCTGAACATTATTTGTTGTTCATTCTTAATTCACCTTGAACTGAGTCAGAGGGATTGTATCGTTGAAAAGCACTGCTGTGAGTCTGGAGTGATATGTTGGAAGGTTGGCAAATTCCCTTTCCAAGGGACAAGAATGAATGGGCTTTCAGTAAATTAAAACTTTTTGCCTCTGTTCCTCTGATCGGGGTTATTATTCCAGATTTTATTCATCGATTTAAATACCAGCAGCTGCCATGTTCCAGTCTCCAAGTGTTGCTAGCCCAATATATCGCCACTACATTTGCTTTTGACACGAAGATTGGTGAGTAGCAGAAAGCATACGGGTCTTCAAAGAATAGAGAATAATATAGATAGACGGGGAGAGTAGAGTGGAGAAGTGGCAGACGGAGTTCAATCGAGGCAAATGTGAAGTGATGCATTTTGGGAAGCCTATTCTAGAACCAACGACACAGTAAACGGAACAGCCTTGGAGAAATTTGATGAGCGGAGAGATATGGGAGTTCAGGTCCTTTGTACCATGACGATGGTGGCACAGGTCGATAGAGCGATGAAGAAAGCAAATGGCATGCTTGTCGTCAGAGGACCGGGCTTTGAATGTAAGAAGTGGCAGAGGTCATGCAAAAATTGTAGAAGATTTTGGTTCGGCCGCGTTTAGGAATACTGTGCATATTTTGGTCGTCAAGTTACCCAGTTGAGTGGACGTTTACGAAAGGGTGTAGAGAAGGTTTGCGAGGATGTTGCTGGAAATAAAGTGAGCAGCTGTCAAGGAAATACATTGAAAAAACAGATTATAACAACATAGAGGGCAGAGTCCGCAGTCTGAAATTGTTGCTCTCATTGGTGAGTACGGAACGCTGTCGAGCCTGGGTCATTCTATTACAGCCATGACATGCAGGTTAGGCCAAGTGGCCTCGATCTGTGCTTTAACCTTCTGATAAATTTATTCTGACATTTGGAATTCAGGTCGGATGATGTTCATAAATTCTCAAATTGGACTTGAGTTTAATATTCTGGAGAAATGTTAAATAAATCACAATGATCCCATTCTGCAAACTTTAGTCCGCAGCCCTGTGTGCTCCAGCATCTGTTACATCCATGTCCTTTTATTCTAATGTGATGCTGGTTACTGCCTCTGCCACCCCATCAGTGAGTTCCTGTTCCCCACCATCTCCGAGTGAAATGAATTCTCCCCTCCCCTTCTTTCTCAGAATTAGTTTCAATCTAAATCCTCCAGTTTCTGACCTCTCTGTTAATGAATAGCTCCTTCCTATCCACTCGATCTGGATTCCTCAGCATTTTATCACTTCAATTAAATCACAGCTCATCCTTCTCGGAAATCATCCCCAGCCTATCCAACTTTTCCTCATAGCAGAAATTTTCCAATTGTAGAAACATTCTGATCAATCTCCTCTGTACCCCCTCTGGTGTGATCACATCAACCCTGGAATGTGGGGATCAGAAGTGTGTGCAGTACTTTAACGAGTGTTCCTGACATTTCCAGTGTCACCTCCGTGTTCTTGTGGTTGTCGCTCAGACAAGAAGTGTCCTGGTTTTCCCACATGGAACTGGATGTGCACTCCATGGGGCGGGGATTCCCACAAAGTGTTTATTTGTTGAATAATCCTAAATTAATTTCAGATTAAGGCAAGATTATCAGCTACCCACCAATCAATTTCTTCCATTATACTGAACTCACCTTACTTTTTTATAATTTCCTTAAAATTTTTACTATCTTAACACAACAGGCTTTAATTTGCTGATCAAGCATTCAGATGTCTCCACTGTTACAATCACTGAAGATTGTATTTACCTTCAGCTACATTGGTGAATTGAACATTGATTGTAAATATATGAATATCAAACGGACTTGAGTTTTAAGATAATTAATCCAGTCTGATGTTCTTGTTGGTTAATATCTTGAAGAGAACTGTCCTCAGAACTCCAGCTGTGCTCTGATTTCATTCACAACCGGGTGTGGTTGGACTGCAGATCTTAGATCCGTTCGTTCCCGGATTGCTTCGCTCTATCTATCACTTGCCACTTATGCTGTTTGGAACACAAGTAGTCCTCTTTGGTAACCTCATCAGGTTAATACCTCATTTTTAGGTATTCATGCTGCTGTTACTGGCATGCCCTCCTGAATTCTCTCAGTTGAACGAGGATTGATCCTCTGATTCGATGCTAAGAGGTAAATTGGGGGATATGCTGGGCCATGATTCTGTAAGTTTTGTTGGAGTACAATTCTACTGCTGTTGTTGGAAGGAAAGAGTTAAACTCTTACTCTGTTGGTCCCATATACTACATGTGGTATCATGAACACTGATAAGCCAAGACATGAAATACGAGCAACACGGTACAATGATGCAGGATCACAACTGCAGCAAGGGGAGTTTAAGATCCAACCCGACATAAGAGTAGGGAAAGAAGCAGCTGATCAGATTGTCTCATTCATTGTCATAAAGAGACTCTATGAGATTATTGCACTCTTGGGGGTAAGAATGGACGAGGTTGGGGAGATGGAGAGCCCTTCAAAAGAAATTAATTTGCCTGAGCGTTGTGAAAATGCATTGATTGCCATGCATTTAACAGAAAGCTAATTGAAACTCTTTTTATCGCCAAAAGATAACTACACTGATGGTGCTTCCAATCATCACCAGAAACAAACCCCAGAATACATGGTGCGGAGATGGATGTCAATTGCCAATCAACATCCAACTCCTGCAATCATTGAGCAAACTTACATGTGGTGAACCAGTTCTGATGAACCAGAAAATCACTGTTCACTCTGTGCAGATGGACAGCGGTGTGGGGAAGGATTGGCCGAGTGGTATTGTCGTGAGACAGTTAATCTAAAATCCAAGAGTGTGTTCAGAACCTGCTGCAGCAGATGGGGAATTTCAATTCAATAAAAAAAACTTGTGAATTTATAGGCTCATGATGACCATTAATAGATTGTCAGGGAAAAACCCATCTACCCTTTCAGGAAGGAAGCTGCCATCCTTACTTGGTCTGGCCTACATTGTGACTTCAGACCCTCTGGGCAATTAGGGATGGGCAGGAAATGCTGTCAGGCCAGCAACACCCTCCTCCTGTGAATGAATACAGGAAAATAAAAGTCTGTACCCAGTGTTAATCTGAACATCTTTGAACATGTCATAAACATTTCAAAACGTAAGTTCTCTGTGTGCAAAACTTTATGAGCTGCCAAAACCATTGTACATCACTTGGCGTGAGAAAGAGGGGAAAAAATCCTTCAACTGAGGCTATCAGTAAATTGACTGGTGTCTCAGCAGGATGGATGCCTGAGTGAATCCCTTCCCCCCAACACACGCACAGAGCAGGTGAACAGCTTCTCCCCAGTCTGACTGGTTTGGCCAGTTTCCAGGTGGGATAGGTAAAGAATTCCCTTCTGTCATTCCCCAAATTTCCAGAGTCGCTCCCTAGTGTGGCTGCACTGGTGTTCTGCCATTTCATATAAATGCTAGCAGACTGTTACATACACCGTTAGCCCCCCCACCATCCCCCCCTCCCCCCACCCATCAGGGACCCAGTATAAGGCAGTAAACATTATCTCCTGCTGTGGAAAGACAGCCTGTATTGGTCTGAGTAGGAACACTGAGCAGATTTCCCTAAATGACAACTTAATGGTGAGCAGAGCAATTTAAGCAAGTCCAAATAAAATTCATTATAGCACAGAAAGAGGCCCAACAAATCAAAGCTGGCTCTCTGTGGCAGAATCCAATATTCTCATTCCCCATATGTACCCAAAACTCTGCAAGTTTATTTCCCTCAGATCTGATATAATTGTTTTTATTAATCATTGATCTTCTCTACTTGCACCACCATAATAAGCAACATGTTCTGCATATTTCCAGCCAATACAGTCAGTATAGACATTTGCTCATCTCCCCCGTCTCAAAACCTTACATCTGACCTTAATTCTTGTGCCATTATCTATCAAATACAGATATTTTTGTCTGCTATATCTAGGTCTGTTATAATCTTATACAGCTCCATCAAAACTATATCCAACTTCTTCACTTCAAAGAAAATCGCAATTTATTCAAATCAATCCAGTGACTGCATTGTCTTCATCAGTGAACCACTCCAGTAAGTCTGTACTCCACACTCTGAAGATCACTCATATCCTTCATTGTTGATGACTATATTGTTCCACAATCCGGACGATGCAAGTTTTCTGCACAACAGCAATAGCTTTATTATTGGACAGCCGGCGAGAGTTTCAAAGTGTCTCTAAAGTAGCCGAGTGTCTACTTGTAGAGATTCTCCTTCACGAATCTCTGCCTTACCCACAGAGACAGTATATTTAATAGGAATTATACAAAGGTATATCAGTCACATGGGCGATTGCCATTCCATAGTTTAAAGTAGGGAATTATGAATTTGCAAAGCTTGATGAATGTCAATGTCCTGTTATAACATGTGAATGGATTACAGAAATTGATTATCATATTGTTCATGATTATGTGTTGATGGGAAGAGATTACGGCAGAAGCGTTCTCCCTTCAGTAAATGGGGTTTCATTTATCTATGCTAATATGGAGGGGAGGTAAGACAATGAGAGCGGGATGCAATTTAATTGGGTTGTGCCCAGGGCTCTCAGTCTTGTCTGGAAAGGGCAAATTCCTCTGTCTAGGGTTACGGGGCAATCCACATGTGTGGCTGCAAGAGGTTCTATTTTGAGATACAGTCAGCCTTCCCCTTTCTGAGGTGTTCTGTCTGTATTCTAAGAGTGCAGGCCTTCAGTTGATGAAATAAGGCGTTTGGCAAGGAATGTTTAACCTTTGGGACCGCAAAGTGTCCTGAAAGAGAAGCAAAAGGTATGGAACTGGCCCCTCTGTGGTATTTTAACTTCCTCATTCTGATCAGGAATCTGTTGACCAGAATTGAATGTAATGACTGACTGCGACCAAACTAGAGTCTTGTCAAGGGTCAGCATCTTTTCTGTGAGTTTATTATCATTCCCCCATTAATGAAGCCAAGCATCCATTTGTTTGACTCAAACCAGTTTATGTTTTCTCTACTTTAATGATTGGTACACATTGTCCCCCATTGCTGCTGTCGTGCTCTCTGTTTCTGTGTCATTCAAATATATATTCCCTTTTGACATTGCTTCTCTCAAAATGCATCAACTTACTGTGTGTTCTGAAGAACAGCCATATTCCACTCAAAATATTATCTCTCGCTCCACACATTCTACCTGCTGGAAAACAGAACAGTACAGTACCGGAATAATTGGCCCAACATGTGTGTGCGGATCATGATGCCATTCCAAACTAATTCCACCTGCCTGTACATGGTCCATATCACTGCCAACCCATGCCTGATTATGTGCCCACCCAAATGCCTCTTAAAAGTTGTGATTTTTTTCTGCTTTTCCTATCTCTCAGGAAAGAACATTGTTGTCACTTACCGCCTTCTGCATAAGAAACTAGTCTGACACAACTGCCTTTAAACTTGCACATGTTGTTGGAAATGCTCAGCAGATCATGCAGCATCTGTGAAGAAAAATCAGTTTCGGGTCTGGTCACCCTTCCTCAGAAATGTTAACTTTAATTTATCTTCATAGAAACTGCTAGACCTGCTGAACTTTTCCCGAAAATGTTTCTGCTTCTGTTTTATAGCATCTGCAGTTGTTTCAGTTTTTGTTTCCTTTAAACTTGCCCCCACTTCCCTTAAATCTATGGCCTGTAGAATTTGCGATTTCAACTTGGAAAAAAATTGAGATTTTTCACTCTGTCTGAGCCTTTCGGATCACCCGCAGCCACTGACTTCCCCAAGACAAAAATCCAAGTCTTTCCAACCTCTCCCAATCCAAGCAACATTCTGGTAAACCTTTTCTCACGCGGTCCAAAGCCTGCACATCCTCCTTTTTATGTGGTGATCAAAACAACACACAATACTCCAAAGGTGACCTAATGACAGTTTTATATTCACTCCCCTGACAGAAGAAGGCAGGCCTGCCATCCACCACCTTCACCACTTTCAGGGAGCTGTGAACTTGCCCCTGATGATCCCTCTGTATATCAATGCTGCTGAGAGCCCTTCGGTTCAGTGAATACATTCCTCTTGCAATGAGTCTCCCAAAATACATCACCTCACACTTGTCTAGATTAAAATCTATTTTTGTATGGGTTTTCCAACTGATCTCTTTCTTGCTGTATCCTTTGACAACATTCACAACTTCATCAATTTGTACCGTCTAGAAACTTGCTAATTACATCGTTTACATTTCCATTCTAATCATTGATATATGTTACAGACAATAGATATTGCATTTCGGATCCTTGTGAAACAACACTGACCACAGTACTCCAGCCAGCAGCATGCTGTGGAAGGAACATTTTTCATTTAGTCAGTCAGTCGGAAAGCATTTCAGGTATTGGTGTGGCACTAGATGTTCCAAGATATTCACAATCCTGGTGAAAACACCTTAGAGCAGATTTTCAGTTCCGTGTATCCTACCTGGGGACTCCACCACAACCATGTATAAAGCAATGAACATTATCTCCTGCTGTGGAAGGACAACCTGTGTTGGTCTGAGCATGAACACAGAGTAGATTCACCTTAATGATAATTCAACCCCTGAAGACAAATAACCAGAACAAGTTAAGCAAGTACAAAAAAATGTGTTATGGCATAGAAAGGGGCTCATCAAAGCCAAGCTGGCTCTCTGTAGCAGAATCCCTTATTCTCATTCTCCAACTGCCCCCAAAACCCAGAACGTTTATTTCTCTCAGAATTGATATAATCATATTTGTTAATCATTGACCATCTCTAATTGCACCACCGCAATAGGCAGCATGTTCTGCATATTTCCAGCCAATACAGTCAACGGGAACATTTGCTCATCTCCCACTTTCTGAAAACGTTATATCTTACCTTAAATTTTGAACCATCACCTATCAAGTGCGATTTATTTTATTGTCTGTTCTATCTGGATGTGTTATAATCTTATCCATTTTATTCTATCAGGATATATTCAACTTGATTTCTTCAAAGAAAATAGCATTTTTTTTTCCAAATCTATCCAGTGACTGCATTTTCTTCATCAGTACACCACTCCAGTAAGTCTGTACTCCACACCCTGAAGATCACTCAGATCCTTCCTGAGCAGCAATCTGTTGACCTGAATTGGATACAATAATTGACTGTGACCGAACCCGTCAATGAAATTGTTTAATAAAACCCAGGCTCCCATATGTTTTGATCAAAATACTTTGATTATGTCCTATCTCCTTTAAAGAATTGTACACATTGTCCAATCCCCCCGCCCCCCACTTCCCTCAGTCTCTACTCTTTGTGTCTGTGCCATGCAAATATATATTTCCTGTCTCAAAATGTATCAACTACTGTGTGTTCCAAAAATATTATCTCTCGCGCTGTACCGCCGGGAAAACAGAACAGTACAGCACTGGAATAATCGGTCCACCATGTCTGTGCAGACCATGATGCCATTCCAAACTAATTCCACCTGTCTGGACATGATCCATATCCCTGCCAACCCCTGTCGGCTCATGGGTCTGCCCAAATGCCTCTTAAGCATCATGATTGTTTCTGCTTTTACCAGCTCCCAGGAGAGTACATTCTAGTCATCTACCAACTTTTGCATTAGAAACTTGCCTGACATAACTACCTTTAAACTTTCACATATTATTGGAAATGCTCAGCAGGTCTTGCAGCATCTGAGAAAGTAAAAATCCCTTCATGTTTCGGGTCCTTCCTCAGAAACGTGAACTCTGATTTCTCTTCACAGATGCTTCCAGACTTGTTGAGCATTTCGAGAAACTTCTGTTTTTGTTTCTGATTTACCACATCTTCTGTTCTTTCGGTTTTTATTTTCTTTAAATTTCCCCCTGTCCCCTGAAATCTATGGCCTCTAGAATTTGTCATTTCTACCTTGGAAAAAGATTCAGATTATAGAACATAGAACATAGAACAATAAAGTGCAGAACAGGCCCTTCGGCCCTCAATATTGCGCTGACCTGTGGAATTTTCTCAACTCGTCCCTCTACACTATCCCAAAATCATCCATGAACTTATGTAAGGATTATTTAAATCTCCCTAATGTGGCTGAGTTGACTACCTTAGCAGGGAGGGCATTCCACACACTTACCACTCTCTCTGTGTAAAGCATTTGTCTCTGACATCTGTCTTAAATCTATCACCCCTCAATTTGTAGTTGTGCCCTCTCGTACATGCTGACGTCATCATCCTAGGAAAAAGACTTTCACTGTCGACCCTATCTAATTCTCTGCTTATCTTATATGTCTCTATCAAATCCCCCCTTAGCCGCCTTCTTTCCAATGAGAACAAATCCAAGTCTCTCAGTCGTTCCTCATAAGGCCTTCCCTCCAGACCAGGCACCATCCTGATAAATCTCCTCTGCACCTTTTCCAAAGCTTCCACATCCTTTTTGTAATGGAGCGACCAGAACTGAACACAATATTCCAATTGTGACCACACCAGCATTTTGTATGGTTACAGCATGATATTGCAGTTCCAGAACTCAATCTCTCTACCAATGAAACCTAACACACCGGATTCCGCCTTAACAGGACTATCCATCTGGGTGGCAACTTTCAGGGATTATGTACATGGACTCCAAGATCCCTCTGCACATCCACTCGACAACCAAAACCCAACATTCTGCCTTCCTGTTATTGTTCCCAAAGTGCCTCATCTCACATTTAGCTGCACTGAACTCCACTTGCACCTCTCGCAAGAAGTGAGACAAATCAAACATGATATAAAGATCCAACAGAGTCACCAAATTCATTTGGATATAAAGGGAACATGATTATCTTGTTTGTCAGTGAGCAAAGGTTTCAAACAACATTGTGTGTGGTCAAGCACCAACAATGACACACACACACACACATCTAAGAATGTGAGTGTTCCAGTGAACTGACTGGAGAAATTATTTAACATTATCCAGTTAACAATCTAAAAACATTCACAGACAGAGAAGCCATAAATATGTTGTGTTTATGGGAAAGGATACACCAGATCATCCAACTTGGAGATATGCGAGGAGATCAGCACCATGGAAATATCTGGATTGTGAGAAGGATTGAAAATTCACAGATCTACTGGAGACTCATTGACACAGACTTTCTGTGTGAACAGATTTATTGTGCCATCCAGCTTCATGTCACACCAATGGCTTTACACTGACAAGAGGGCTTTCCCCTGACTGTGGGGAAAAATACTTTAAGATCTGTAAAGGTCTTAAATTCAATGGTGTTTATTTAACATCACCCTATTCACATGGGGGAGAAGTCGTTCAGCTGATCCATGTGTGGGAAGGTGTGCATTTGGGGATCTAGCAGTGCCTTGCTCTTTCTTCCTTGATAAGAGACTCAAGCATTTTCCCCACTACAGATGTTACGCTAACTGATCCATACTTACCCATCTTTTGTTTACCTTCCTTTTTAAGCAGCGGCGCCACTGTATTCCAAACTGGTGGAACTGCCCAGAGTCCAGCAAATTGGGAAAGTTACTGACAGTGCACCTGTTCCATACCCCACTGTCTCTTTTGGCACGCTGGGATGCAATACACCAGGACAGGAGACTTGTCTATCCTTAGCTCCATGGGCTTGCCCAGCATTAGCGTTCCGTAATAATGTTTGCTTCCAGGTCCTCACCGACTCCATCTCTTTGTCAATCTCTGGCATGTTATTAGCCCCCTCCACTGTAAAGACCGATACAAAATACCTGTTCAGTGCCTCAGCCATTTCATCACATCCCACAACTTTATGTCCCTTCTCATCCCCTGAAGGACCAACATTTACCTTAGCCACTATTTTTCCTTTAATGTTTTCATAGAAACGTCTCAAATCTGTCTTTAAATGCTGTGATACATCTTTTCTCTCCTGTTCTTTCCTACGGTTCTTTTTCACTCTTTTTGTGGCTTTCTTCTGATCTTTAACGCTTTCCCAATCTTCCAGTTTCCTGTTGTTTTTGACCACTTTGTATGCCTCATCTTTCAATGTGAGAGATGGGAAGGGAGAGTGAGGAGGTAACGGGACGGAGAGGTGAGGAGGGAGGGGGAAATGAGAGGGTGGAGGAAGGGGAGGTGCAGGGATAAGTGGATTGGGAAAAGAGGCAGGGCAGAGGAAAGAAGGGGTGGAGAGAGGGCTGTAGGAGAGAGGGGGAAGGAGAGAGCTGGGAACGGTGGGCGAGAGTAGGAGGAGAGATGGTAGGAAAGGGTAAGAGGAGTTGGGTAAGAGAGGGAACAGGAGGACGGGAGTGAGGAGTGAGGGGTGAATGACGTGAGAGGGAGTAGAGGGGTAGAGGGTGTAGGAGAAACGGTTTGCAGCAGAGAAGGAGAACAATGAAAGAGAGGAGTAGAGGTGGGGAGCAAGTGGAAGGTGGAGGACGGGGACGAGACAGAAAATGAAGTAGGGGACGAGTAATGGGAAAGAGAGGGGAAGAGAGGGGTTAGGAGCGAGGGGAAGGAGAGAGGGGAGGATGCGAGGATGTAGGGGGAGTTTGGCGTGTGAGGCGAGGGAGAGTTTGGGGTGGAGTAGGAGAGAGGGCGCGGAGAAGGGGTGGGAGGTGGAGGAGAGGGACAGGAGGGATGGAGGATGTGTGGAGAATTGGGGAAGAGAGAGGTGAAAATGCGGAGGAGGGGAGGACAGTGGGAGATGAGGGGGAGGAGAGAGTGGGGAGGAGAGGCGGAAGTGCGGGAAGGAGGGGGGAGTTGAGCAGGGAAAGGGAGCAGGGACAGGGAGGAGAGCCAGGAAGGAGAGGGTAGGAGAGATGGGAGATTAGAGGGGAGGACAGGTGGGAGGAGAGGATACGAAAGGGTAGGGAAGGAGTTCAGGAGAAGGGGTGAACAATAGGGGGACGGGAGAGGGAAAGAGGTGAGCGTGGAGAAAAGGGGGAGGAGAGGGCTTGGGAAGGGGATGAGGAGAGGAGGGGAGGTGAAGAAAGGAGAGGGAGAAAGAGGAGAAAGGGTGAGGAGAGGAGATGAGGAGAGAGGGGATGAGGAGAAAGGGTAGAGTGGAGAGGTGGGAGGGAGACGGGAGAAAGAGGAGAAGGGAGAGGTGAGGGGGAGGAGAGAGAAGAGAGGAGAGAGGGGAGAGGAGAGAGGAGAGACGGAAGGGGAGAGGCGACAGTGGTAAGGAGTGAGAGGAGTGAGTAGTGAGGAGGGGAAGAGGGAAGAAGGGAGATGAGAGAGGAGAGAGGGAGGAGGAGGGGGAAAGGGGATGAGGAGAGAGGGGAGGGAGAGGGGGAGGATACAGTGGTGAGGAGTGAGAGGAGAGAGTCGTGAGGAGTGAGAGGAGAGAGGGAAGAGGCGAGAGGAGAGAAGGAGGAGGAAGGGAGGGGAATGAGGAGAGAGGGGAGGTTGATAAGAGAGAGGGGAGGGGAGAAGAGAGGGGGAGGGGAGAGTGTGGGGGAGGAGAGAGGGGGAGGAAAGGGGGGTGAGAGGGGGAGGGGAGGGAGTGGGAGGAGAGTCGGAGGATGGAGAGGGGGAGGAGAGAGAGGGAGAGTAGAGAGGGCGTGGAAAAGAGGGGTAGAAAAGAGAGAGAGGGAGAGGAGAGAGGTGGAGGAGGGAGGGGCAGGGAGAGATGGGGAGGATGAGGCAGAGAACAGCAGGAGCCAAAGAGGGTGTCAGAGAGGGGGAGGAGGAGAGTGGGTGAGGTGTGGGGTGAGGAGGAAGAGAGTGGGGGTGTGTTAGCTGGGAGAGAAGAGGTGAGGGGGAGGAGGTGGCGGTGCGGAGAGAGTGAGTAGACAGCAGGAGGAGCAGAAGGAGGTGGCGAGGAGAGTTCGGGAGGACAGAGTGGTTGGACGTGGGGAGGAGGAAATTGGATGAAAGACAGAAGGGCAGATGGGTAGAACAGTCAAAGTAAGGGAGGAAAGTGAGGAGAGAATTGGGAAGATAGGTGAGGGCAGGGTGGCAGAAGAGAGGGGATAGGAGACTGGGGGAAAGAGAGGGGTGGGAAGATGAGTAGGAGAGTAACCCACCCAGACCTTTCTCGGTCTGGACAGTTCACTTAACCCATTGGGCTACTCTCCCATTACCAGTCCACCCTGACCTGCACACCATTGGACCGGGTGAGGAAACCCACGCAGACACTGGGGAAAATGTGCACACTACACGAAGACAGTCGCCTTGGGCAGGATTTGAACAGGGTCCCTGGCACTGTGAGGCAGCAATGGTAACTACTGAGCCACCATGCGACCCTAATGAGAGAGAGAGAGCGAGAGAGAGCGAGAGAGAGAGAGAGAGAGAGAGAGAGAGAGAGAAAGGGGGGGGCAAGAGAGAGATGAAGTGAGAGTGGAGGGAGAAAGAGGAGAGAGGGGCGAGAAGAGTGAGGGAAGAGAGAGGGGAGAGAGAAGAGAGGGAGAAGCGGGGAGGATGAGAAGAGAGGTGAAGAAGGGGTGGAGAAGACAGAGCAGAAGAATGTGAGTGTGAGAGAGAAAACGACAGAGGAGAGAGAAGAGAAAGAGAGAGCAAGAGAGAGAGACAGAGAAAAGGCAACAAGGGAACAAGTGACCCCCAGCCCACATGCTGTCACAGACAGACTGAGACAGTCACAGATCAATACTCCCCCAGTCAGCCTGCATGGCGTGAGGGTGATGGCTGACTGAGCTAGGTTCAAATACTCACAAACTCTATCACCCAAACACCATCTCCTCCCCAACCCAGTTCATCCTGTCAGCTCCAAATTCCTCTATTTCCCCCAGGTATGGGATACACCAACAATCACCTAAGACTTTGATACAGATCGTCAGGGAGGATATGATGGCGAAATTATATGCAGTGATTGGTAATGACTGAGGATGCAACACTCAAACGTCAAAAATTTCCAGTTTGTGATGAATCAATTGATATTGTCAGATTTTGATTAAATATTTCTTTGGCGTTTACTATCTGTGAATCTCCTTCAAATATTCATAGAAGTTTAATAAAGGCAGTGTCAGTCCAGGTGAGATATCAGACAGACAAATAATTCCCTTTGTTTGATACTTTTGTGGATATATCCTTCCTTGAAGTCCTCAGAGAAAGAAGCTTACAAGATCCATCACTATTAGGGCAGAGAGAAAAGAATAATCAAAATAAAGTAAGAAATTGTCTCTAAACATGAACATGATTTCTCTCTCCCAAAAGGTGCCAGTCCTATTGGGTTCCTCCTGCACCCTCTCTATAATTTCAGAAACTCACATTATCGCTCCTCGAAGTCGAGGGTGATCAGTATACCCACAACAGAAATCATCATACATTGCGAAGGATTGGAGGTTCCAGAAAGGGGATAGGCTCATTCATTTACAAGAAAGTTTCAGGAGTGGCTTATGATGCAATGGAGGAACTGGAGTTGAAGCAAAATGTGACAAAGCTTATTGGCTTATTATTGTTATAGGTAAGGAAGGTGAAAACAAGATGTTCACATTAGCTGGGGGAAATGGACAACGAGATACTAAAATTAAGATTGACAGGGAGGATTTGATGAAGTGGTTATATAGAAGGGATTCAATATCCACTGTATCTTAATGGATTGCATTTGGACTGAACAGCCTGAAGTTCTGTATTTAATTTTCAGATTCTGTCAAGCCGTGTGCTTGAATTATCCCAGTATCAGAGTCATAGTGATGTAGCACAGGCAGTCATTTTGAACGATCTGGGTATCTTCTAATTTCCAGTTCCTTTTCCTCTGGGTGTTTGCAGACCCCTCAAGCTCTCTGACGCTCTCGGTGATGAAAGCAGGAAAATTGGTGACAGACTCTGAAAACAGTGAAAGCTCCAGTTGTTCCACCGCCCTTCAGATCCCCGCTAATCTTCCTGCTTTAAAGATGTCAGCACGCCTGGTTGGTGACAGGCTGTATGACTCCAATGGTCAGCAGCGGGCTGAAAGATAAAGGTTGTTAGTTTGAGACCATCCAGGTATGGAGCTTTGGTTGTTCCAGATCAGACTATGGGAATACTACCCTAGCTCCATTTAAACCGGAAAATCCATGGCAAGGTTGAATTGCAGACCAAACCATTGATGATTCTGTGTTCCCTGGCTCCACATGGAGTAAGATAGGGACAAACATTGTTCTCTCCAGACCCCTGCTGTCAACAGAAAGTGGCCACTGCAGCTCCCTGCACAGCCCTGGGACACAGCTTACAGAAACTGTCTCTTCATGAATGGCGCTTCCCGTGTGAGAAACTTTACTTTTAATACGGTAACGGCTGCAATCCAATCCCTGTCCCCAAGATTAGAAGCTGCAGGATTTTGGAATGAGAACAGTGTTATGAAGTTGAAGACGTGCCCTCCACCTTTAAATGAGAGTGAATGCTGTCGGGAACTGAGCGCTGACAAATACCTGAGATGACCAACTAGCAGTCTCAGTGTGTACTGGAAAATTGGAAAGATGTAACGGTTGGCTGTGAAACAAGTCAGTTTTGTTTGCTAATTAAGAAACAACTCCAATTTTACCAATCAATTTAAATTATGCCTCAGAATATTAAAATCCAATCGCTCTTGAATTTAGTGCTTAGAAACACTGCAGAAACGGGTGCTTCCACAATGTTACTCCCACTGACCATTCCCCATGAAACATGCCCAGGTTCTCAGTTGAGGATTGTTGCTTTGCCCCTTGGCTTTGAACCAGGCCGCCTGCCCAAGGAAAGCAAATGTGGTACTGTTTTTAGTGGAAGGATCAGAGTCCAGGAACTCCACTGTGACACAGATGGTCATCAGTGCTGTACACATCTGTGCATATTCAAAACCGTATTGGCGACCACTGTGACAATGTTTCACACAGAAATGAAATGGGATTGCATTCCGTTTCATCACCCGAGCATGTATGAGCGAGCAAATTCAAAGCCAGGTTTGCTGACATGAACAGCAATTTATAAAACTCTGCTTATGTCAGTCTGAAAGGCTGCCATCGGGAATAAAGCTATTCTTGCCCGATTTTGAAGCGGGGAGTTTTCGTGTATGAGGTGACTCTAACAGCCACTACACTACAGGCAACATCCCCGCGAGCAGCTGGTGTTCAGAGTCGGCCAGCACTACACTTTACAGCTGTTGAACGCTTCATCTTTCTGTTTCCAGGAGCTGGTTATTCTCCAGCGTAATTGGCATCATTAAAAAAAATAAGAAAATCACGGGAAATTGCTCACAAAATATAGACAAAGATGGTGTCAGGGGTGCACAGTTTGGAATGTCGGGCGAGCCTGAACATGCTGGGACATCTTACCCTTCATCGTCGGGCATGGCCTGAAGGAAGGTTTGTCAACAGAAAAAATTGAGTTATTGATCTCTGCAATATGGGGCGAGTTAAAAACTGGAGAGCATAGGTTTAAGGTGGGACGGGTAAAATATAAAAGGGACTTGAGGCACCTTTCCCACGCAGAAGGTTGTGTGTGTATGGAATCAGCGACCAGAGGAACATAGAACATAGAACATAGAAGGATACAGCGCAGTACAGGCCCTTCGGCCCTCGATGTTGCGCCGACCGAGTCCTACCTAACCTATACTAGCCCAATAACTTCCAAATGCCTATCCAATGCCCGCTTAAATGAACATAAAGAAGGAGAGTTCACCACTGATACGGGCAGGGCATTCCATGAACTCACAACCCGCTGTGTGAAGAATCTACCCCTAACATCTGTCCTATACCTACCACCCCTTAATTTAAAGCTATGTCCCCTAGTAACACCTGACTCCATTAGCTGTAAAAGGTTCTTAGTATCTACCCTATCTAAACCCCTAATCATCTTATACACTTCTATCAGATTTCCCCTAAACCTTCTCTTCTCCAATGAGAACAGCCCCAAGTGCCTCAGCCTTTCCTCATAAGATTTTCCTACCATTCCAGGCAACATCCTGGTAAACCTCCTCTGCACTCGTTCTAAAGCTTCCACATCCTTCCTATAGTATGGCGACCAAAACTGCACACAATACTCCAGATGAGGCCTCACCAGAGTCTTATACAACTGCAACATGACCTCAGGACTCCGGAACTCAATTCCTCTGCCAATAAAGCCCAGTACACCATATACCTTCCTCACAGCACTATTTACCTGGGTGGCAACTTTCAGAGATCTGTGTACATAGACACCAAGATCCCTCTGCTCATCCACACTACCAAGTAGCCTACCATTAGCCCAGTAATCCATCATCTTGTTATTCCTACCAAAGTGAACGACTTCGCACTTAGCTACATTGAATTCCATTTGCCACATTTCCGCCCAGCTCTGCAACTTATCTATATCCCGCTGTAACCTACCACTTCCTTCCTCACTATCCACAACTCCACCGACTTTCGTGTCATCCGCAAAGTTGCTTACCCAGCTTTCAAGTCCTTCCTCTAGATCATTTATAAAGATAACAAAAAGCAATGGTCCCAAAACAGATCCTTGTGGTACACCGCTAGTAACTGCGCTCCAAGATGAACATAATCCATCAACTACTACCCTCTGTCTCCTTCCAGCCAGCCAATTCCTAATCCAAACCTCTAATGTATCCTCAATGCCATACCTCCGAAGTTTTAGCATTAGCCTACCATGGGGAACCTTATCGAACGCCTTACTAAAATCCATATACACAACATCTACTGCTTTACCCTCATCCACTTCCATAGTCACCTTCTCAAAGAACTCAATAAGGTTTGTGAGGCACGACCTGCCCTTCACAAAACCATGCTGGCTATCCCTGATCACGTTATTCCTACCCAGATGTTCATAAATCTTATCCCTTACCATTCTCTCTAAGACTTTGCCCACCACTGAAGTCAGACTCAGGAAGGAAGTGGAGGAGGCTCGTACACTCAGAAGATTTCAAAGGCAACCGGATGAGCTTCTGGATAGGGAGGGTTTAGTGGGATGGGGACAAATGCTGGGAAATAGGAATTTGTTTAAAATGCATTTTAAGAGACATTGAAGCGTGAATGCTGTTCTGGGGACAGTCCGAGGGCAATCAGCCATAAACAGCTCCCAGATCCTTCAGAGGAATTCCAAACTGCACTCCCAAAATGTATTGGAAACTTGGTGCACCGCCACCTCCCGAAAAGCTCCGAAATGAGGGAAAAGAAAGAACTGAACATGAATGGACCATGAAAAGTTAAGAGATTCCCAAACACAGTCTCGTTTAGATTAATTTGCCCATCCGATCAACAATGCGGCAGTGCCTGCTTCCTCCATCTCCAGAGCAGAAGAGAAGGAAATAAAAGAAATTTAAGACCATATGACATCACAATGTAGTGAAATTATTTTCCCATTCGCCGGAACACCAAATAATGGGAAGTAAAGTCACTGCAGGATTTTGTTTCACAACAGCGATGCAATACCAATCTCCGTTCTGTTTCAGTGAAAACAGTGAATAACACAACTTGGCCGGAACATGATGCAGCAGTAGAACCGCTTGAGACCGGGACATTTCATGTGAGACGCAAACGTGATCATAACAGCATGAACATTGAGAGGATAGAGAGTGTGCACTCTCCCAAATCAGAGGTACATTTCCAAAAGCAAAACCACATGGTTGTTTTGGAATTTAAACACAGCAGCATTTAACAGGCTACAGTAAAATAGACAGCACACCCACAAAGGGCAGCGGTTGGATCTGAACTCGAGCCACCTGAGAGTTTGTAGTGAGAAAGCAGTTCCTTCGGTCACTTGGCCACGAAACCAGCCACAGCTGCAGTGTATTGTCTTACACCTTCCATGGTGCTCCTGTGAAACATTAGAAGCAAAGTCACAGGGAAACAGTTCTGTGATCCCTCTCCTGCTGGCACAGCTGCAGGGATATGCCCAACTACAATATCAATCTCGCAACAAACATTCAATCCAGCCAAAAATCATTTGATAGCTGGAATCAAGCTTCTGAGATTTGCTAAAGCCACAAATGTAATGTCTGTATGAGAGACTGTATATTCGGATATGATTGGGCAAAGAAACCATGAGCTGCATGATATTGCTGGTATTTGGATTGTTGCTTTGGTAAATGATTTCGTCCTCTGCTCGAAACAGGACAACTTTCAGTTTTTGAGGATATTAACAGAAGTCAAAAGGTGATTGCCCCACCCCACCCCAGAAGATGTCAAAGAGGTGCTAACTGCCCTTGAGTGCTCTTTGTTCTCGATGTGAAGAGCTCTCTGCCAGAGTCACCTTCATGTCTCTGGTTGCTGAGTGAAACACAAAGAAGGAGCCCCTCAATCCAGACAAAAATCAATGGTAAGCTGAGTCTACCTACACAGACTCTTTTCAGCTACAAATGTTTCTGTGAGTGCGTGAGAGTATATGTTCGGTTACGATTTGGTCAAATAACCAGGAGCTGCTTGACATTACTGCAATTTCGATTCTTGCTTTGCTCAATGATTGCTCGAAACAGGACAACTTTCACGTTTACACGGAACATGAAACACACCGGACTACAGGGAAAATGCTCAAAGCTGAGCAGGCCGTGTTACACATTATACCGTGCAGCATAGTTTCAGTCACTGTGTCTGTTTTGCAGCATAAGGGTCCCAAAGAATGTTCTCCACCCTAAAAGCGGAGGTAGCATTACAATCCGAGAACGACAGATCACATTGTGAGGATGCTCTGACCTCGGGGCCAGTTCGAGATGCCACTTTCCTTGCCTTTTACCATAACCGTGCAATTGGCTGCAGGGATATTCACACCTGGACATGAGCCACATCGATACCGACTGAGTTGGAAACCTGTGTGGGAAGCGACGAGAAGCGACTCAATAAATCTTGCTAAATTCCATGGTGCTCATTAGAAATGCAGTTTCTGTTCACCTCAATTTAAAAGGCAGTTTCTGAACATAGTAACTGAAGTCAAAAGGTAATTATCTCACCCCACCCCCACTCCGGGAGAAGTGCTAACTGCCCTTCAGTGCTTTTTGTTCTCGATGTGAAGAGCTCTCACGCCTGAGTCACCTTCACGCCTCTTGTTGCTGAGTGACTCACAAAGAAGGAGTTTCACCAGAGCTGCAACTGCCTCACTTTCCCACTCGCCCTGCCCGTTTACAGTTTCCTGCTGGTCAGTGATTTAATGAAAACCAAAAGGATGCGATGTCATTCTGCAGCCTCTCTGTCAATTCCTCCGTTTCAGTTCCAACATGGCTTAGATCTCGGAGCGCACCTTAATACTAGCGGTGCTATGAAAGCACAGGTCCAAGAGGTTCCTCGGAGAGTATAAATTCTTTCATTGCTGTTGCTGATTGAATGAGTCACTAACGTGCGAACTGATCCAAACCATGATTCAGCACCTCTGCTGCCAATTCTCGCACGTTGAATAACGACAGAGAGTTTCCAAATGAGGCCTTGCAGAGACGACTTTGGTTTACATTTGACAGACAGACTAGTTCAGGAATCAGTGGTGCGCTGATCAGTAGCACCAGCGCATCAGCTTCTTCCCTGTCTTTGAACCGGTCCGCCTGCGCAAGGAATGCAAATGCGCGACAGTTTTTCGTGTAAGGGATCAGAACGCGGTAACTACACTCTCAAACAGAATGACTTATGATCAGAACCATTGTAAAACCTGGTTCTGATCAGAACAAGCCTTTACAATGCTTTGCTCACTAATTAAATGGAAGTGCATCACATTTCACAAAGAGAGCAGATTTGTTCGAGCATTTTCGAAGGCAGATTTGCAGATGGGAGAGCAAGCAAGAAAGCTCCGTTCTTGTCCGTGTAAAAGGCTGCAATTGAAGAACAAAGCAGTTTCTGCCCAGTTTCGAACTGGGGACCTTTCGCGTGTGTGACGAACGTGATGACCACTACACTACAGAAACGAGCATCAGCCGAGCACGTTGCGGCTCTGTGGCATCCAGCACTGAAAGTTGAAGCCATTCTCCGTTTCACCTTTCTTTTTCCAATAACTCGTTGTTATCCAGGGAAATTGACATCTTGAAAAAGTCAAAAAATATAGACTGAAATTAGTGACAAAATATAGACAAGGATGTCGTCAATGTTTGGACTGGAGTGTGAAGTGGAATAAGCTGGGACAACTTTCCCGGCAGCATAACGGCTGCGACATGGTTTTATGGAAGGGTTGTAAACTGAGTATTTACGTGTTTTACACAAGCTAGGATGAGTTGGAAACTCGAGAGCATAGGTTTAAGGTGAGTGGTCTGAAATTGACAAAGGACCCCGACGCACATTTTCCACTCACAAGGTTGTGGGTGTATGGAATGAGCTACCAGAGGGAGTGGAGGAGGCTATTGCACTCAGAAAATTGCAATGGTAATCGGATGAGTTTCTGGATAGGATGGGTTTAGAGGGATTGAGGAGAAATGCTGTGGAACGGGACTTGTTTTATTTTGGTGATGTGGTGAGCATGGATGAGATACACTGAAGTCTCTGTTTCCACGCGGTGTACCCCAATAACCTTGCGTTGCTTACACCGGTTTTAAAGGATTACTTTTTAGTGGAGCTTGCCGTCGCAGTCTGTAGCACAATCATTTAATCTGTTCGACTGCTCACGGGAAATGTAGTATTGTGAAACACTGCAGAAACGAACGACTTCCTTACTTTTGCTCCGACTGACCATGCTTTGTGAAACTTTCCCAGATCCTCAGTTGAGGATTTTTGCTGCTGCAATTTACCTCAGAACCCCTGTTAACTCGTAATGTAATGACCGAATCGCAAACAGAAAGCATTTAACACGGAACACAAACAAAACTGGCATACCTAATGCATGTTCAGACACAGCGAAGCATGAATGCTAAATGTGAGACAGTCCGAGGGCATGAGGCCTAAAGTAATCTCACAACTAACAACAGGGCAATTCCAAACTACTCTTTCAAACATACTGCAGCCTTAGTGCAACACCACTTCCCAGACAATGCTGAAAAGAGAGAAAGAAAGAATATAATAAGTATGGGCCATAAAAAAGTGAATTTCACCAATCACAGTCTCGATTAGATTACCTTTCCCTTCCGGTGTCTCCAGGACGGAAATGCAGGAAATGGGAGAAATTCAATAACATATGCATTGGAAAGATTTTCCCATTCGCCAGAAAGCCAAATAACGATGAATCGACTCACCGCCGGACTTTGTTTCACAACAGCGATGAAATAACAGTCTCCATTCGGTTCCAGGAAGACCTCAACTTGTCTGGAACATAAACCAATCGCTGAGCTGCTTGCGATTTTCTGCAGGGGAGGCGAATAACATCATGGCAGCTGAGAGACCTGACAATACTCGACACCTGCCCACGGTTAATTCTCAGAGAACATCAATGCAGCAGGGATCGAAGCAGCGGAGTTGACCAGCTGAAATGGTAGTGGTGGGATACGAGCCCACGCCCATTTCCAGGACTAGAATCTCGATCCAGCGCCTTAGACCGCTCGGCCACACTACCAGACAGCCGGAGCATCCATTTTCTTGCATTTCGAATTGTGCTCCTGCATAACCACACATGCAAAGTCACATGAAAAGGGTTCCATGGTCCCTGTCCGACTCGCACAGCAGCTGGTATGTGCGCAGCTACAATGTCTATTTCGCAGCAGATAATGAAAGCCCATCAATCCAGACAAAAATCAATGGTAAGCTGTGTCTATCTTCTCAGACTCTTTTCAGCCAGAAATGTATCTTTGACTGCGTGAGAATATATGTTCGGTAATGATTTGGTCAAATCACCATGAGCTGCTTGACATTACTTCAATTTCGATTCTTGCTTTGCTGAATGATTTCACCGATTGCTCGAAACAGGACAACTTTCACGTTTACACGGAACACGAAACACACCGGACTACAGGGAAAATGCACAAAGCTAAGCAGGCCGTGTTCCACATCATACCGTGCACTATATTTTCAGTCACTGTGTCTGTTTTGCAAAGAATGTTCTCCACCCTAAAACCGGAGGTAGCATTACAATCCGAGAATGACAGATCACCTTGTGAGGATGATATGACCTCGGGGCTGGTTCGAGATGCCACTTTCCTTGCCTTTTACCTTAACCGTGCAATTGGCTGCAGGGATATTCACACCTGGACATGAGCCACATCGATACCGACTGACTTGGAAACCTGTGTGGGAAGCGACGAGAAGCGACTCAATAAATCTTGCTAAATTCCATGGTGCTCATTAGAAATGCAGTTTCTGTTCACCTCAATTTAAAAGGCAGTTTCTGAACATAGTAACTGAAGTCAAAAGGTAATTATCTCACTCCACCCCAATTCCGGGAGAGGTGCTAACTGCACTTGATTGCTTTTTGTTCTCGATCTGAAGAGTTCTCAGGCATGAGTCACCTTCACGTCTCTTGGTGCAGAGTGACTTACAAAGACGGAGTTTCACCAGAGCTGCAACTGCCTCACTTTCCCACTCGCCCTGCCCGTTTACAGTTTCCTGCTCGTCAGTGATTTAAAGAAAACCAAAAGGTTGCGATGTTATTCTGCAGCCTCTCTGTCAATTCCTCCGTTTCAGTTCCAACATGGCTTAGATCTCGGGGCTCACCTTAATACTAGCGACGCTATGAAACCACAAGTCCAGAGGTTCCTCTGGGAGTGCAATTTCTTTCATTGCTGTTGCTGATTGAATGAGTCACTAACGTGCGAACTGATCCAAACCATGATTCAGCACCTCTGCTGCCAATTCTCGCACGTTGAATAACGACAGAGAGTTTCCAAATGAGGCCTTGCAGAGACGACTTTGGTTTACATTTGACAGACAGACTAGTTCAGGAATCAGTGGTGCGCTGATCAGTAGCACCAGCGCATCAGCTTCTTCCCTGTCTTTGAACCGGTCCGCCTGCGCAAGGAATGCAAATGCGCGACAGTTTTTCGTGTAAGGGATCAGAACGCGGTAACTACACTCTCAAACAGAATGACTTATGATCAGAACCAGGTTTTACAATGGTTCTGATCAGAACAAGCCTTTACAATGCTTTGCTCACTCATTAAATGGAAGTGCATCATATTTCACAAAGAGAGCAGATTTGTTTGAGCATTTTCGAAGGCAGATTTGCAGATGGGAGAGCAAGCAACAAAGCTCCGTTCTTGTCCGTGTAAAAGGCTGCAATTGAAGAACAAAGCAGTTTCGGCCCAGGGACCTTGCGCGTGTGAGGCGAACGTGATGACCACTACACTACAGAAACGAGCTTCAGCCGAGCGCGTTGCGGCTCTGTGGCATCCAGCACTGAAAGTTGAAGCCATTCTACGTTTCACCTTTCTTTTTCCAATAGCTCGTTGTTATCCAGGGAAATTGACATCTTGAAAAAGTCAAAAAATATAGACTGAAATTAGTGACAAAATATAGACAAGGATGTCGTCAATGTTTGGACTGGAGTGTGAAGTGGAATAAGCTGGGACAACTTTCCCGGCAGCATAACGGCTGCGACATGGTTTTATGGAAGGGTTGTAAACTGAGTATTTACGTGTTTTACACAAGCTAGGATGAGTTGGAAACTCGAGAGCATAGGTTTAAGGTGAGTGGTCTGAAATTGACAAAGGACCCCGACGCACATTTTGCACTCACAAGGTTGTGGGTGTATGGAATGAGCTACCAGAGGGAGTGGAGGAGGCTATTGCACTCAGAAAATTGCAATGGTAATCGGATGAGTTTCTGGATAGGATGGGTTTAGAGGGATTGAGGAGAAATGCTGTGGAACGGGACTTGTTTAATTTTGGTGATGTGGTGAGCATGGATGAGATACACCGAAGTCTCTGTTTCCACGCAGTGTACCCCAATAACCTTGCGTAGCTTACACCGGTTTTAAAGGATTACTTTTCAGCGGAGCTTGTCGTCGCAGTCTGTAGCACAATCATTTAATCTGTTCGACTGCTCACGGGAAATGTAGTATTGTGAAACACTGCAGAAACGAACGACTTCCTTACTTTTGCTCCGACTGACCATGCTTTGTGAAACTTTCCCAGATCCTCAGTTGAGGATTTTTGCTGCTGCAATTTACCTCAGAACCCCTGTTAACTCGTAATGTAATGACCGAATCGCAAACAGAAAGCATTTAACACGGAACACAAACAAAACTGGCATACCTAATGCATGTTCAGACACAGCGAAGCATGAATGCTAAATGTGAGACAGTCCGAGGGCATGAGGCCTAAAGTAATCTCACAACTAACAACAGGGCAATTCCAAACTACTCTTTCAAACATACTGCAGCCTTAGTGCAACACCACTTCCCAGACAATGCTGAAAAGAGAGAAAGAAAGAATATAATAAGTATGGGCCATAAAAAAGTGAATTTCACCAATCACAGTCTCGATTAGATTACCTTTCCCTTCCGGTGTCTCCAGGACGGAAATGCAGGAAATGGGAGAAATTCAATAACATATGCATTGGAAAGATTTTCCCATTCGCCAGAAAGCCAAATAACGATGAATCGACTCACCGCCGGCCTTTGTTTCACAACAGCGATGAAATAACAGCCTCCATTCGGTTCCAGTAAGACCTCAACTTGCCTGGAACATAAACCAATCGCTGAGCTACTTGCGATTTTCTGCAGGGAAGGCGAATAACATCATGGCAGCTGAGAGACCTGACAATACTCGGCACCTGCCCACAGTCAATTCTCCGAGAACATAAACGCAGCGGGGATCGAAGCAGCGGGCCTGACCAGCTGAAATGGCAGTGGTGGGATTCGAAACTATGCCCCGTTCAAGGCCGAAACTTGGATCCAGCGCCTTAGACCGCTCGGCCACACCACCAGACAGCCTGTGCACCCATTTTCTTGCATTTCGAATTGTGCTCCTGCATAACCACACATGCAAAGTCACATGAAAAGGGTTCCATGGTCCCTGTCCGACTCGCACAGCAGCTGGTATGTGCCCGGCTACAATGTCTATTTCGCAGCAGATAATGAAAGCCCATCAATCTAGACAAAAATCAATGGTAAGCTGTGTCTATCTTCTCAGACTCTTTTCAGCCAGAAATGTATCTTTGACTGCGTGAGAATATATGTTCGGTAATGATTTGGTCAAATCGCCATGAGCTGCTTGACATTACTTCAATTTCGATTCTTCTTTGCTGAATGATTTCACCGATTGCTCGAAACAGGACAACGTTCACGTTTACACGGTACACGAAACACACCGGACTACAGGGAAAATGCACAAAGCTGAGCAGGCCGTGTTCCACATCATACCGTGCACTATATTTTCAGTCACTGTGTCTGTTTTGCAAAGAATGTTCTCCACCCTAAAACCGGAGGTAGCATTACAATCCGAGAATGACAGATCACCTTGTGAGGATGATATGACCTCGGGGCTGGTTCGAGATGCTACTTTCCTTGCCTTTTACCTTAACCGTGCAATTGGCTGCAGGGATATTCACACCTGGACATGAGCCACATCGATACCGACTGACTTGGAAACCTGTGTGGGAAGCGACGAGAAGCGACTCAATAAATCTTGCTAAATTCCATGGTGCTCATTAGAAATGCAGTTTCTGTTCACCTCAATTTAAAAGGCAATTTCTGAACATAGTAACTGAAGTCAAAAGGTAATTATCTCACTCCACCCCAATTCCGGGAGAGGTGCTAACTGCACTTGATTGCTTTTTGTTCTCGATGTGAAGAGTTCTCAGGCATGAGTCACCTTCACGTCTCTTGGTGCTGAGTGACTTACAAAGAAGGAGTTTCACCAGAGCTGCAACTGCCTCACTTTCCCACTCGCCCTGCCCGTTTACAGTTTCCTGCTCGTCAGTGATTTAAAGAAAACCAAAAGGTTGCGATGCTATTCTGCAGCCTCTCTGTCAATTCCTCCGTTTCAGTTCCAACATGGCTTAGATCTCGGGGCTCACCTTAATACTAGCGACGCTATGAAACCACAAGTCCAGAGGTTCCTCTGGGAGTGCAATTCCTTTCATTGCTGTTGCTGATTGAATGAGTCACTAACGTGCGAACTGATCCAAACCATGATTCAGCACCTCTGCTGCCAATTCTCGCACGTTGAATAACGACAGAGAGTTTCCAAATGAGGCCTTGCAGAGACGACTTTGGTTTACATTTGACAGACAGACTAGTTCAGGAATCAGTGGTGCGCTGATCAGTAGCACCAGCGCATCAGCTTCTTCCCTGTCTTTGAACCGATCCGCCTGCGCAAGGAATGCAAATGCGCGACAGTTTTTCGTGTAAGGGATCAGAACGCGGTAACTACACTCTCAAACAGAATGACTTATGATCAGAACCAGGTTTTACAATGGTTCTGATCAGAACAAGCCTTTACAATGCTTTGCTCACTAATTAAATGGAAGTGCATCACATTTCACAAAGAGAGCAGATTTGTTCGAGCATTTTCGAAGGCAGATTTGCAGATGGGAGAGCAAGCAAGAAAGCTCCGTTCTTGTCCGTGTAAAAGGCTGCACTTGAAGACCAAAGCAGTTTCTGCCCAGTTTTGAATTGGGGACTTTTCGCGTGTGAGGCGAACGTGATGACCACTACACTACAGAAACGAGCTTCAGCCAAACGCGTTGCGGCTCTGTGGCATCCAGCACTGAAAGTTGAAGCCATTCTACTTATCACCTTTCTTTTTCCAATAGCTCGTTGTTATCCAGGGAAATTGACATCTTGAAAAAGTCAAAAAATATAGACTGAAATTAGTGACAAAATATAGTCAAGGATGTCGTCAATGTTTGGACTGGAGTGTGAAGTGGAATAAGCTGGGACAACTTTCCCGGCAGCATAACGGCTTCGACATGGTTTTATGGAAGGATTGTAAACTGAGTATTTACGTGTTTTACACAAGCTAGGATGAGTTGGAAACTCGAGAGCATAGGTTTAAGGTGAGTGGTCTGAAATTGACAAAGGAAATTTCGATTCTTGCTTTGCTGAATGATTTCACCGATTGCTCGAAACAGGACAACTTTCACGTTTACACGGAACACGAAACACACCGGACTACAGGGAAAATGCACAAAGCTGAGCAGGCCGTGTTCCACATCATACCGTGCACTATATTTTCAGTCACTGTGTCTGTTTTGCAAAGAATGTTCTCCACCCTAAAACCGGAGGTAGCATTACAATCCGAGAATGACAGATCACCTTGTGAGGATGATATGACCTCGGGGCTGGTTCGAGATGCTACTTTCCTTGCCTTTTACCTTAACCGTGCAATTGGCTGCAGGGATATTCACACCTGGACATGAGCCACATCGATACCGACTGACTTGGAAACCTGTGTGGGAAGCGACGAGAAGCGACTCAATAAATCTTGCTAAATTCCATGGTGCTCATTAGAAATGCAGTTTCTGTTCACCTCAATTTAAAAGGCAGTTTCTGAACATAGTAACTGAAGTCAAAAGGTAATTATCTCACTCCACCCCAATTCCGGGAGAGGTGCTAACTGCACTTGATTGCTTTTTGTTCTCGATGTGAAGAGTTCTCAGGCATGAGTCACCTTCACGTCTCTTGGTGCTGAGTGACTTACAAAGAAGGAGTTTCACCAGAGCTGCAACTGCCTCACTTTCCCACTCGCCCTGCCCGTTTACAGTTTCCTGCTCGTCAGTGATTTAAAGAAAACCAAAAGGTTGCGATGCTATTCTGCAGCCTCTCTGTCAATTCCTCCGTTTCAGTTCCAACATGGCTTAGATCTCGGGGCTCACCTTAATACTAGCGACGCTATGAAACCACAAGTCCAGAGGTTCCTCTGGGAGTGCAATTTCTTTCATTGCTGTTGCTGATTGAATGAGTCACTAACGTGCGAACTGATCCAAACCATGATTCAGCACCTCTGCTGCCAATTCTCGCACGTTGAATAACGACAGAGAGTTTCCAAATGAGGCCTTGCAGAGACGACTTTGGTTTACATTTGACAGACAGACTAGTTCAGGAATCAGTGGTGCGCTGATCAGTAGCACCAGCGCATCAGCTTCTTCCCTGTCTTTGAACCGGTCCGCTTGCGCAAGGAATGCAAATGCGCGACAGTTTTTCGTGGAAGGGATCAGAACGCGGTAACTACACTCTCAGACAGAATGACTTATGATCAGAACCAGGTTTTACAATGGTTCTGATCAGAACAAGCCTTTACAATGCTTTGCTCACTCATTAAATGGAAGTGCATCACATTTCACAAAGAGAGCAGATTTGTTCGAGCATTTTCGAAGGCAGATTTGCAGATGGGAGAGCAAGCAAGAAAGCTCCGTTCTTGTCCGTGTAAAAGGCTGCACTTGAAGAACAAAGCAGTTTCTGCCCAGTTTTGAATTGGGGACCTTTCGCGTGTGAGGCGAACGTGATGACCACTGCACTACAGAAACGAGCTTCAGCCGAGCGCGTTGCGGCTCTGTGGCATCCAGCACTGAAAGTTGAAGCCATTCTACGTTTCACCTTTCTTTTTCCAATAGCTCGTTGTTATCCAGGGAAATTGACATCTTGAAAAAGTCAAAAAATATAGACTGAAATTAGTGACAAAATATAGACAAGGATGTCGTCAATGTTTGGACTGGAGTGTGAAGTGGAATAAGCTGGGACAACTTTCCCGGCAGCATAACGGCTGCGACATGGTTTTATGGAAGGGTTGTAAACTGAGTATTTACGTGTTTTACACAAGCTAGGATGAGTTGGAAACTCGAGAGCATAGGTTTAAGGTGAGTGGTCTGAAATTGACAAAGGACCCCGACGCACATTTTCCACTCACAAGTTTGTGGGTGTATGGAATGAGCTACCAGAGGGAGTGGAGGAGGCTATTGCACTCAGAAAATTGCAATGGTAATCGGATGAGTTTCTGGATAGGATGGGTTTAGAGGGATTGAGGAGAAATGCTGTGGAACGGGACTTGTTTAATTTTGGTGATGTGGTGAGCATGGATGAGATACACCGAAGTCTCTGTTTCCACGCGGTGTACCCCAATAACCTTGCGTTGCTTACACCGGTTTTAAAGGATTACTTTTCAGCGGAGCTTGTCGTCGCCGTCTGTAGCACAATCTTTTAATCTGTTCGACTGCTCACGGGAAAGGTAGTAATGTGAAACACTGCAGAAACGAACGACTTCCTGACTTTTGCTCCGACTGACCATGCTTCGTGAAACTTTCCCAGATCCTCAGTTGAGGATTTTTGCTGCTGCAAGTTACCTCAGAACCCCTGTTAACTCGTAATGTATTGAGCGAATCGCAAACAGAAAGCATTTAACACGGAACACAAACAAAACTGGCATACCTAATGCATGTTCAGACACAGCGAAGCATGAATGCTAAATGTGAGACAGTCCGAGGGCATGAGGCCTAAAGTAATCTCACAACTAACAACAGGGCAATTCCAAACTACTCTTTCAAACATACTGCAGCCTTAGTGCAACACCACTTCCCAGACAATGCTGAAAAGAGAGAAAGAAAGAATATAATAAGTATGGGCCATAAAAAAGTGAATTTCACCAATCACAGTCTCGATTAGATTACCTTTCCCTTCCGGTGTCTCCAGGACGGAAATGCAGGAAATGGGAGAAATTCAATAACATATGCATTGGAAAGATTTTCCCATTCGCCAGAAAGCCAAATAACGATGAATCGACTCACCGCCGGCCTTTGTTTCACAACAGCGATGAAATAACAGCCTCCATTCGGTTCCAGTAAGACCTCAACTTGCCTGGAACATAAACCAATCGCTGAGCTACTTGCGATTTTCTGCAGGGAAGGCGAATAACATCATGGCAGCTGAGAGACCTGACAATACTCGGCACCTGCCCACAGTCAATTCTCCGAGAACATAAACGCAGCGGGGATCGAAGCAGCGGGCCTGACCAGCTGAAATGGCAGTGGTGGGATTCGAAACTATGCCCCGTTCAAGGCCGAAACTTGGATCCAGCGCCTTAGACCGCTCGGCCACACCACCAGACAGCCTGTGCACCCATTTTCTTGCATTTCGAATTGTGCTCCTGCATAACCACACATGCAAAGTCACATGAAAAGGGTTCCATGGTCCCTGTCCGACTCGCACAGCAGCTGGTATGTGCCCGGCTACAATGTCTATTTCGCAGCAGATAATGAAAGCCCATCAATCTAGACAAAAATCAATGGTAAGCTGTGTCTATCTTCTCAGACTCTTTTCAGCCAGAAATGTATCTTTGACTGCGTGAGAATATATGTTCGGTAATGATTTGGTCAAATCGCCATGAGCTGCTTGACATTACTTCAATTTCGATTCTTCTTTGCTGAATGATTTCACCGATTGCTCGAAACAGGACAACGTTCACGTTTACACGGTACACGAAACACACCGGACTACAGGGAAAATGCACAAAGCTGAGCAGGCCGTGTTCCACATCATACCGTGCACTATATTTTCAGTCACTGTGTCTGTTTTGCAAAGAATGTTCTCCACCCTAAAACCGGAGGTAGCATTACAATCCGAGAATGACAGATCACCTTGTGAGGATGATATGACCTCGGGGCTGGTTCGAGATGCTACTTTCCTTGCCTTTTACCTTAACCGTGCAATTGGCTGCAGGGATATTCACACCTGGACATGAGCCACATCGATACCGACTGACTTGGAAACCTGTGTGGGAAGCGACGAGAAGCGACTCAATAAATCTTGCTAAATTCCATGGTGCTCATTAGAAATGCAGTTTCTGTTCACCTCAATTTAAAAGGCAATTTCTGAACATAGTAACTGAAGTCAAAAGGTAATTATCTCACTCCACCCCAATTCCGGGAGAGGTGCTAACTGCACTTGATTGCTTTTTGTTCTCGATGTGAAGAGTTCTCAGGCATGAGTCACCTTCACGTCTCTTGGTGCTGAGTGACTTACAAAGAAGGAGTTTCACCAGAGCTGCAACTGCCTCACTTTCCCACTCGCCCTGCCCGTTTACAGTTTCCTGCTCGTCAGTGATTTAAAGAAAACCAAAAGGTTGCGATGCTATTCTGCAGCCTCTCTGTCAATTCCTCCGTTTCAGTTCCAACATGGCTTAGATCTCGGGGCTCACCTTAATACTAGCGACGCTATGAAACCACAAGTCCAGAGGTTCCTCTGGGAGTGCAATTCCTTTCATTGCTGTTGCTGATTGAATGAGTCACTAACGTGCGAACTGATCCAAACCATGATTCAGCACCTCTGCTGCCAATTCTCGCACGTTGAATAACGACAGAGAGTTTCCAAATGAGGCCTTGCAGAGACGACTTTGGTTTACATTTGACAGACAGACTAGTTCAGGAATCAGTGGTGCGCTGATCAGTAGCACCAGCGCATCAGCTTCTTCCCTGTCTTTGAACCGATCCGCCTGCGCAAGGAATGCAAATGCGCGACAGTTTTTCGTGTAAGGGATCAGAACGCGGTAACTACACTCTCAAACAGAATGACTTATGATCAGAACCAGGTTTTACAATGGTTCTGATCAGAACAAGCCTTTACAATGCTTTGCTCACTAATTAAATGGAAGTGCATCACATTTCACAAAGAGAGCAGATTTGTTCGAGCATTTTCGAAGGCAGATTTGCAGATGGGAGAGCAAGCAAGAAAGCTCCGTTCTTGTCCGTGTAAAAGGCTGCACTTGAAGACCAAAGCAGTTTCTGCCCAGTTTTGAATTGGGGACTTTTTGCGTGTGAGGCGAACGTGATGACCACTACACTACAGAAACGAGCTTCAGCCAAACGCGTTGCGGCTCTGTGGCATCCAGCACTGAAAGTTGAAGCCATTCTACTTATCACCTTTCTTTTTCCAATTGCTCGTTGTTATCCAGGGAAATTGACATCTTGAAAAAGTCAAAAAATATAGACTGAAATTAGTGACAAAATATAGTCAAGGATGTCGTCAATGTTTGGACTGGAGTGTGAAGTGGAATAAGCTGGGACAACTTTCCCGGCAGCATAACGGCTTCGACATGGTTTTATGGAAGGATTGTAAACTGAGTATTTACGTGTTTTACACAAGCTAGGATGAGTTGGAAACTCGAGAGCATAGGTTTAAGGTGAGTGGTCTGAAATTGACAAAGGAAATTTCGATTCTTGCTTTGCTGAATGATTTCACCGATTGCTCGAAACAGGACAACTTTCACGTTTACACGGAACACGAAACACACCGGACTACAGGGAAAATGCACAAAGCTGAGCAGGCCGTGTTCCACATCATACCGTGCACTATATTTTCAGTCACTGTGTCTGTTTTGCAAAGAATGTTCTCCACCCTAAAACCGGAGGTAGCATTACAATCCGAGAATGACAGATCACCTTGTGAGGATGATATGACCTCGGGGCTGGTTCGAGATGCTACTTTCCTTGCCTTTTACCTTAACCGTGCAATTGGCTGCAGGGATATTCACACCTGGACATGAGCCACATCGATACCGACTGACTTGGAAACCTGTGTGGGAAGCGACGAGAAGCGACTCAATAAATCTTGCTAAATTCCATGGTGCTCATTAGAAATGCAGTTTCTGTTCACCTCAATTTAAAAGGCAGTTTCTGAACATAGTAACTGAAGTCAAAAGGTAATTATCTCACTCCACCCCAATTCCGGGAGAGGTGCTAACTGCACTTGATTGCTTTTTGTTCTCGATGTGAAGAGTTCTCAGGCATGAGTCACCTTCACGTCTCTTGGTGCTGAGTGACTTACAAAGAAGGAGTTTCACCAGAGCTGCAACTGCCTCACTTTCCCACTCGCCCTGCCCGTTTACAGTTTCCTGCTCGTCAGTGATTTAAAGAAAACCAAAAGGTTGCGATGCTATTCTGCAGCCTCTCTGTCAATTCCTCCGTTTCAGTTCCAACATGGCTTAGATCTCGGGGCTCACCTTAATACTAGCGACGCTATGAAACCACAAGTCCAGAGGTTCCTCTGGGAGTGCAATTTCTTTCATTGCTGTTGCTGATTGAATGAGTCACTAACGTGCGAACTGATCCAAACCATGATTCAGCACCTCTGCTGCCAATTCTCGCACGTTGAATAACGACAGAGAGTTTCCAAATGAGGCCTTGCAGAGACGACTTTGGTTTACATTTGACAGACAGACTAGTTCAGGAATCAGTGGTGCGCTGATCAGTAGCACCAGCGCATCAGCTTCTTCCCTGTCTTTGAACCGGTCCGCTTGCGCAAGGAATGCAAATGCGCGACAGTTTTTCGTGGAAGGGATCAGAACGCGGTAACTACACTCTCAGACAGAATGACTTATGATCAGAACCAGGTTTTACAATGGTTCTGATCAGAACAAGCCTTTACAATGCTTTGCTCACTCATTAAATGGAAGTGCATCACATTTCACAAAGAGAGCAGATTTGTTCGAGCATTTTCGAAGGCAGATTTGCAGATGGGAGAGCAAGCAAGAAAGCTCCGTTCTTGTCCGTGTAAAAGGCTGCACTTGAAGAACAAAGCAGTTTCTGCCCAGTTTTGAATTGGGGACCTTTCGCGTGTGAGGCGAACGTGATGACCACTGCACTACAGAAACGAGCTTCAGCCGAGCGCGTTGCGGCTCTGTGGCATCCAGCACTGAAAGTTGAAGCCATTCTACGTTTCACCTTTCTTTTTCCAATAGCTCGTTGTTATCCAGGGAAATTGACATCTTGAAAAAGTCAAAAAATATAGACTGAAATTAGTGACAAAATATAGACAAGGATGTCGTCAATGTTTGGACTGGAGTGTGAAGTGGAATAAGCTGGGACAACTTTCCCGGCAGCATAACGGCTGCGACATGGTTTTATGGAAGGGTTGTAAACTGAGTATTTACGTGTTTTACACAAGCTAGGATGAGTTGGAAACTCGAGAGCATAGGTTTAAGGTGAGTGGTCTGAAATTGACAAAGGACCCCGACGCACATTTTCCACTCACAAGTTTGTGGGTGTATGGAATGAGCTACCAGAGGGAGTGGAGGAGGCTATTGCACTCAGAAAATTGCAATGGTAATCGGATGAGTTTCTGGATAGGATGGGTTTAGAGGGATTGAGGAGAAATGCTGTGGAACGGGACTTGTTTAATTTTGGTGATGTGGTGAGCATGGATGAGATACACCGAAGTCTCTGTTTCCACGCGGTGTACCCCAATAACCTTGCGTTGCTTACACCGGTTTTAAAGGATTACTTTTCAGCGGAGCTTGTCGTCGCCGTCTGTAGCACAATCTTTTAATCTGTTCGACTGCTCACGGGAAAGGTAGTAATGTGAAACACTGCAGAAACGAACGACTTCCTGACTTTTGCTCCGACTGACCATGCTTCGTGAAACTTTCCCAGATCCTCAGTTGAGGATTTTTGCTGCTGCAAGTTACCTCAGAACCCCTGTTAACTCGTAATGTATTGAGCGAATCGCAAACAGAAAGCATTTAACACGGAACACAAACAAAACTGGCATACCTAATGCATGTTCAGACACAGCGAAGCATGAATGCTAAATGTGAGACAGTCCGAGGGCATGAGGCATAAAGTAATCTCACAACTAACAAAAGGGTAATTCCAAACTACTCTTTCAAACATACTGCAGCCTTAGTGCAACACCACTTCCCAGACAATGCTGAAAAGAGAGAAAGAAAGAATATAATAAGTATGGGCCATAAAAAATTGAATTTCACCAATCACAGTCTCGATTAGATTACCTTTCCCTTCCGGTGTCTCCAGGACGGAAATGCAGGAAATGGGAGAAATTCAATAACATATGCATTGGAAAGATTTTCCCATTCGCCAGAAAGCCAAATAACGATGAATCGACTCACCGCCGGACTTTGTTTCACAACAGCGATGAAATAACAGTCTCCATTCGGTTCCAGTAAAACCTCAACTTGCCTGGAACATAAACCAATCACTGAGCTGCTTGCGAGGCGAGTAACATCATGGCAGCTGAGAGACCTGACAATACTCGGCACCTGTCTGCAGTTAATTCTCCGAGAACATCAATGCAGCAGAGATCGAAGCAGCATTCGAGTTGATCAGCTGAAATGGCAGTGGTGGGATTCGAACCCACCCCCCTTTCAGGACTGAAACTTGGATCCATTCGAAACACACCGGACTACAGCGAAAATGCACACAGCTGCGCAGGCCGTGTTCCACATCATGCCGTGCAGCATAGTTTCAGTAACTGTTTCTGTTCGAGATGCCACTTTCCTTGCCTTTTACCTTAACCGTGCAATTTACTGCAGAGATGTTCACACCTGGACTTGAGCCACATGGATATCAACTGAGTTGGAAACCTGTGTTGGAATCGACAAGAAGCGACTCAATAAATTTTGCTAAACTCCATGGTGCTTTTTAGAAATGCAGTTTGTGTCCAAGTAAATCGAAAAGGCAGTTTCTGAACATAGTGACAGAAGTTACTGCTCACCCCACCCCCACTCTGGAAGTGGTGCTAACTGCACTTGATTGCTTTTTGTTCTCGATGTGAAGAGCTCTCACGAATGAGGCACCTGCATGTCTCTTGTTGCTGAGAGACTCACAAAGAAAGAATATCACCAGAGCTGCAACTGCCTCACTTTCCCACTCGCTCTCCCCGTTTACATTTTCCTGCTCGTCAGTGATTTAAAGAAAACCAAAAGGATGCGATGTTATTCTGTAGCCTCTCTGTCGATTCCTCCGTTTCAGTTCCAACACGGCTTAAATCTCGGGACGCACCCTAATACTTGCGACGTTATGAAAGCACAAGTCCAAATGTTCCTCTGAGTGTAATTTCTTTCATTGCTGTTGCTGATTGCATACATCATTTGAGCTGGTAGTGTGGCCGAGCGGTCTAAAGCGCTAGATCTTTGTTCCAATTTTGCAAGGGGCGTGGGTTCGAATCTTACCACTGCAATTTCTGCTGATCAACTCCCCTGCCGTGTCCTTGTGTAACAAAAATTAAATTGGTTAGCCCCCAGGAGATTTGACTGTGGTGTGAGAACGTGCTGAATATTGTGAAGGTTCTCTGCTGTTATAATGGTGTTCGCCTTCCGTGTAGAAAATCGCAAACAGTGCAACTGTTGCTTGACGCTCCAAGCAAGTTGAGACTGTTATTTCGTCGCTGTTGTGAAACAAAGTCCGGTGTTGAGTCGATTCATCGTTATTTGGCTTTATGGCGAATGGAAAAATCGTTCTAATGCATATCTTATTGAACTTCTCCCATTTCCTTCATTTCCATCCTAGAGACATCGGAAGGTAAAGGTATGTAAAGGTAAAGGTAATCGAGGCTGTGTTTGATGAAATTCACTTTTTTATGGCCCCTACTTATTATATTCTTTCTTTCTCTCTTTTCAGCATTGTCTTGGAAATGGTGGTGCACTAAGGCTGCAGTATGTTTGAAAGAATAGTTTGGAATTGCCCTGTTGTTAGTTGTGAGATTATTTTATGCCACACGACAATGGGAGAAATGCAATAACATATGACATCGAAATTCTTGGGCACGATTTTCCCATTGTCCAGAAAACCAAATAACGAGGAATCGAGTCACCGCAGGACTTTGTTTCACAACAGCGATGAACTAAAAGTCTCCATTCGGTTCCAGTAAAAACTCAACTTGCCTGGAAAACAAAGCAACATTCGAGCTGCTTGCGATTTTCTGCGCGGGAGGAGAACATGATCATGACATCACAGACACTTTAAATATTCAGCACATTCCCACACCACAGTTGTGTTTTGAACATCAATATAGTGGGGATCGAAACAGCATTTTAACAAACTGTTGGAGTTGATCCGCATAAATGGCAGTATTTTCTTTCAGCTGAAATAAATTCGGAACGAATTTGCATATATAATTAATCGTTCCAATGAGATAAATCTAATGCACTTCCGATTATTACAATTAACAGTGTGACTTTCAGTTCACTTAATAAAATGAAACGAACAAAAAAGCTTTTCTTGTGGTTTAACGTAATTCAGTTAAGCCATATGAGAACGGCTATTGAACCACAACATCGCATTTATATCACTCGCCATAGCTACTTCGTCATGGGAGAGAGAATGTCATTGAAGAGATTATGAGTGAAGGCAAAATGTGGGTGTGAATATGACGGGGAATTTTTATTCACTGTTTCATTCTGAGCATGGCTATTTCTTGGATTTTGCTGTAATTCTGGTGAAAGCAGAAACACAATGGTTTGGATTCAATTTAGCTCAAGACATTTCTCAACCACGACTTTCATCACATGTTACCTTGATGAGGTCACATGTCACCCATTTCCAAAACGTGCTGAGGAGACCGAGAGATTACGGTGATGGATTATTATACCACCGTGCTCCGCATTCACGGGTTCGAGTCACATTTTGTTTGCTAATTCCACAAACCACTGCTGCATTTTTACATTTCATCTCATACCTCTGGTATACACGGGATGAAGAATTTTGTTCTTGCGCTTCACTGTACGGGAGAATCACGATTAATCAACACCACATAAAAGTAGAAATAAAAAAAATGAGAGCAGATGTTCTATTCGGTTGTCAACTAAATTGGTGTAATTAGAGGGAACACATTTTTTTCTTTATGCACCTTTTTCCATCTTGTCTTTCTATGAATTTACATCGACAGAAAGAGAAATAACTAACAAGTGATCTGGAGCACAAGTTTATCCAATGTGATTGCTCATGATTATTTTAACCTAACAGTCCACACAATGATTTGATCAGTATTTCAAACAGTCACGCGGAATTGGAACCGCAGCAAACTGCTCCAATGAAACTAACCTTTCTTTCTTCCACAAGCAGCGTGATGACTGACTTGCTAACTGTACAAGGTCGGCCAATTTTCTTCAGCAATGACAGCTTCTGTAAACAGCCACCTGTGCTGTGCAGAGTGTCATTTGTTGTCCCCAGGTCACAGCTCATTTCTTCTTCATGAACTTATGAGCTTCGTTCCTGATCTGTTTGATAAACCTTTTCTATCACTTCATCCCATCCACTCACAATTCTCAATTTATGAATAAAATTTAGCGTTAGACCAAATGTTAGCAAAATGGATGCATGCCATTCAGCCCACCGAGTCTGCCCCACCATACAACGAACTCATGATTGATCTGATAATCTTCAACTCCATTCTGCTCACTTACCTCGACAAACTTCATCATCTTTCTGATTAAATACCTGACACAGTTTGAAAATACCCAACAACTTCGCCTCTACTTCGGTTGCCAAAAAGAAAAAGCCACAGATTCCCTGAGCATGGAAATTACTCTTCATTTCTGAATTAAATGGGCAATATCTCATTCTGAGATTATGTCCTCTGGTGCTCTCATCAGAGCATAGGCCAAACCATCTGCCTATATCTGCCCTGTCAAGATCCCACGATTTTGTTTTAAGGAGAATAATCCAAGCCTGACCAATCATTCCACGAAGCTCCATTTTATCCAAAGTTGACAACATCCTCGTAAATCTCTGCTGTCCCTTACAGCACGGGAACTGGAACTTGAAATCAGATAGCGATTGGAATCGGACTAGTCTACACATGGACCAAATGCAGTAATGATAACTTTAACAAAGGAGAATCTAATCTTATTCTATTGACAATCAATGGCTTCGTTGTAACTGAAGTCCTCCGTGTAATCGTCCTCGGAGCTAATATTGAGGAGAAATGGAACTTGACGGCCCATACAAAGAAGTTGACTACAAACAAAATGTCCGTCAGTCGACTTTGTTTGATAATTAACACAACTCATGTCTCCGTGAAGCCCGCATCATCTTTAAGGCACAAATTTGATGTGTAACAGAACTCTCTCCATTTGCCTTGTTGCGTGCAGCTCCAATACCACTCAAGGAACTGGGCATCCTCCAAGACAATGCAGTCACTTAACTGTACCACGGTCAATACCTGAATGATTATTACCCTCACCGCTAAGGCACAATTGCAGTAGAGTGCACCACCTACAAGATGCGGTGGAGTAAGTCATCCAGGCTGTGTTGACAGAACATTCAAAGCTCAAAATCTGTACCGACGATGAGGACAAAGTTGAACATGCACTGAAGCGCTACCATTTGCAAGTTATCCTCCAAGGCACATACCGGCATGACTTGGACATGTATCAGTAGTAAATTCATTGAGTGATGAAGCGGTCTTGATGGTTAAAGTGGTATACTTCAGCCTTCCATCCTTTATCTTACAATTTTTAAAAAATGTTGATTATTGCATGGACCAGACTTGTGCTCATTCTTTTAGTTGTTTCCTAAACTGGCGGTTGCTAAATATCGAATATCATCCACAGGCTGAGGACAACAACAGAAAATATCCAAAAATACTGTCGACCAACTGAGCTCCCTGTCCACAAATCTTCAGTGATCTGTGAATATCAACTCCAAGATCTCTTGGTTCCTGTTTATTCTGTTCACACTCAGAATCTTCACTGTTATTGTTTCAACTCCCCAAATTCGTTGCCACTTATCTGTCTGGATTCAATTCCATTCACCGTTTTTATTTTCCACCTGACTGATACATGTCTGCAGGCCCTGACATTATTCATCATAGTCAAATACGCGACCAATTGTTGCATCCTCTGCAAACTTCTAAATCATGATCCTACAATTAAGTCTGAATCGTTGAATCAGGAAACAGTAGAACTCCACTGGAAACAGGCGTCCAAACATGGTTCATTGCTGGATGTGATGAACACCTGCAATAACAGCACAATCTGACCCTTGATGTCATTTGTAAACATGCTGGTGACTCTGCCAGTTGACCTTATGAGTGATCCCTTCTCACCTATGGGAGTGGTGAATGCCCTGTCCACATTGTGCCTGGGTACGTAGGTTTACACTTCAGCGGGTAATTGAATCCTTTCCTGAAGTCGCCCTATGGACCTGACTTCATAGCGGTGTGTGTATCCATGTGTCTATTTAGCTTGGATAATCAGTTGAATTTGAGTCCACGCAGAGTCCCAATTTTCCCCGTCATCCATGCTTTTTTAAAATTCTTCTTTATTCTCCCATGGAGTGTGACAGCTATGGTCTGAGCTTTATTTTTTGTTCATTTTTAATTCACCTTGAACTGAGTCAGAGGGATTCTGTGGGTGATCCGCACTGTTGGAAGTCTGGAGTCATATGTTATCAGGTCTCGTTAAGGATGGCAAATTCCCCTTTCAAAGGGACAAGAACGAAACGGTTTTCAGCAAATTAAAACGTTTTGCCTCTGTTCCTCTGATCGGGGTTAATATTCCAGATTTTATTCATCGATTTAAATACCAGCAGCTGCCATGTTCCAATCTCCAAGGGTTGCTAGCCCAGTAGGTCACGACTACATTTGCATTTGTCACGAAAGTTGGTGAGTAGCAGAAATCATAGGGATCACTGAAAGAATGAAGAAGAATATAGATAGACAGGAGAGTTGAGCGGAGAAGTGGCAGATGGAGTTCATTCTTGCTGTTAGGAGAGGTTAAGAAGTTTATGATTGTTTTCAGTAGCAAAAACGAGATTGAGGGGTCTTGGTTGAGGTCTACAAAATCTTGAAGGGTACAGACCGGGTGTATAGAGATGTTTTTTTCCCCAGGTGAGGGATTCAATAATGAGACGTCATGCATTAAAGTTGAGAGGTGAAACGTTGAAAGAGGCTAGATGTAGAAAGTATTTTGCACAGAGGGTGGTAGGTGCCTGGAACACGTTGCTAGCAGAGGTAGTAGAGGCAGGCACCGTCGTTTCATTTAAGGTGCGCCTTGATAGATGCGTTAGTAAGTGGGGAGCAGATGGAAACAGATTCTGAGGAATTGGGTGATAGGTTTAGAGAGTTGATTTGGTTCAGCCCAGGCTTGGAGGTCCATAGGGCCTGTTCCTGGTCTATAAATGTTCTGTTTTCTTTGTTCTTCTTTGTTCACTACACTACCATCTCAATCCTACGTTGCTCCATCTCAGAGAATGACATTGCCAATTCCAGTCATCTCAGAGGGAGTGAGAATATGACAGGTGGCTGTGTTGGAATGAACCTGATGTACGGTGTACTGGAGTGTTTGCTGGGCGCAAGAGGATGATGTGGTCTATAAACAGTTCTTACTGTCAAAATAACAAAACAGTGTATTGTTAAGTAAAATTGCACTGAATGCTTGCAATACATCGACCTCTCCCTTAAGGCTGCAGCACGCTTCCACTGAGCCAATCTGCAGTGTGGGTTAATGTTGCAGTTGTACCTTAATAATCTAATAACTGGAGACAAATATGCCCTTCCTCCCCGCATTTGACCAGCAGAACTCCCAGCATCGGAATTTCATGCACTCTGTAACATCCGAGGAAAGACCATGTACTCAGCGATCGCATCACTGGTGCGACAGAGTAGCGTCATGTGCTCATTTCCATCCCAAATTCCAGTTTGACCTTTGCAACTGCACCATTGATTATGGGAACTGGGATTATGTGATCCACTGCAGAAATGGATACTTCCTTGTGTCTGGAAGCTCGTGAGGCAACAAATGTGAAACCACATTGCTGTTGAAACATACATTTCAACAATATCCTTCAGGATCCCTTGAGAATTTGATGTTTTGTAAAAATCTATCACCTTCAGTCTTCATGCCGTACTCGATGGAACTTCCTCAGCTTCATGAAACATCCAATTTGAATATACAGCCAATTCTGAGTTCCCACATGTGTATTATTGCTCGCCAAATAGTCCTGTTGTGTCTCTGCATTCTTCCTAACATGTCCTATGACACTGTAGTTACTGCTCTTTTCAAACTCGTATCTCTGCATGGCCCAGGGATCGTATAATGTTCAGTGTTGTGCGTTGTGGCCGCAGTAACCTCGTTTGAATCCGAGTTACGGCATGTAATGTTCTCTCGTTTTTTAACTCATTGTGGTACATGCCAACGAACCACAGAAATGAATTAATTGATTTTACATGAAAACTTTCTCTGACATTATGATTTTTTCATCAAACCCCTCTCTCACACATCTCTGTGAGATAAATAACAGAATTCAGACTCACCCATTCTTGGAGACTTCTCTCCCTCCCACAATCACTGACCTCCTCTAAGTTCCCCCTGCCATTTCCCTTACAATCATTTTCACATTGAACCCTGTTCAGTCTGTGCTGCTGCGCTCACTGTTGCTGGGTGAACGTGCCACAATCATACCATTGCGACCTTCAGACCAGTCAATCCATTTCGATACTATGGTTTTGAGATCAATGGTCAATAGCAGCTTTTAATGACGTGGATCAGATATTATTCGAACTTCAGGCTCAGAAAAAGAACACAGGGCAGCACTGAGGAAAAGGAACTGTTTTTTTCAAAAAGACCTCTTTCTGCAGACTTCCACATAATTTATTTCACTTGCTCATTCGGCTCCATCTACACCATTGTGTGCAGTTCTGCAATCACATTAGCACTGGAAATGATGGAGGGGTGATTTACCAGGATATTGTCTTGGTAGAAGAGTTTCTGTTATGAAGAGATATTTGATAGTCTGGATAGACTTAGAGCAGAAGAGATCGAGAGGAGACATGATTGAGATATACAAAATAATCAGGGATACGGATGGCGTAGACTGAAATAAACGTTTCCCTATAATGGAGAGATTGCTCACGGGGTAATAGATTTAAGAACAGAGGAGGAAACACTTGAGTGAATGCGCAGACAAACGTTTTGAAATGGCGGGTGGTTGAAATCTGGAACTCAGTGCATGCAAACGTTGGAGAGGCAGAAATCCTCATGACTTTCAGAAGTATTCAGATGTGAATTTTTGATGCCAAGACGTACAAGGCTATCGGTCAAGTGATTTAAAAAAAAGAGTTTGGATAGTTAATCGATTATTGATTTCCAGTACTGATACATAGGCTTCTTTTTGCATTGAACTCCAGGGCAATACCACTGCCTAGCACTGCGTGAGATTGGGTTCAATTAGCAATGTGGACGGGCGCTTGCAGCTTGGGAGGGCTAAGAGGCCAGAAACACGCATTCGATTCCAGACGTATGTGACTGACTGTGTGGAATTGGCACGCTCCTTTTCTCTCTCTTCCTTGTGGGTTTCCTCTGGCTGCTCCGATTCCTTCTCACTGTCCAAAGATGTGCACTTCAGGTAGATGGCAAACAAAATCTGAATGGACTGTATAATCAAAGACAAAATCAAAGGCAAAAGTAGGAATTGCAGCTCAGGGAAAACAGAATAACCATTTGGGGGCAACAGATCATTTCTTGGAACAGTTTTTGATTTGCAATGTTAAACTCTGATTTCTCTCCACCGATGCTACCTGACCTGCTGAGCTTTTGAACTTATTACTATTTTTGTAGGTGGATAAATAATGCGGGGTTAGAAAAATAGTGTGAGGGAGTGTGAATCTCTTCAGCGGCACAGAGCAGACTCAATTGGCCAAATGGTTTCTGTCTGCATTGTGTCTAATCCTATTAACTCTGATTCTAAAAGTTTTTGTCCTTTTTTTAGTCTTTGGTAATTCACATCTCCCTGAAATGTGGTTTGCAGAACAGGACAATCGACTTTTCGGGCATAAGCCACAGCCAAACCGTTACCACTCGCTACCTGGAAGAGGAAGGCCTCATATTCTGCCTTGGGACACTGCAACTATACGGGATAAATTGGATTTCAACATCTCCCTCAATTCTCCTGCCCCCACATTATCACAGTCCGAAGCATCCAACTCGGCACCACCTTCGGACCTATTAATCTTTTCCCCCTCTGACTTATCACTTTCTCCCCCGCCTCCACCCAATTAGCATTTTTCCAGCTACCTTCCTCCCAACCCCAACTGCCGCTCATTTATCTCTCCGGCCCCACCCATGCGTCTCATCCGTGATGAAAGGCTTATGCCAGAAGCGTCGGTCCTCCTGCTCCTCGGATGCTGCCTGATCGGCTGTACTTTTCCAGCACGACAATCTCGTCATGGCGAAAATAAATTAGTTCAGCTCAGGCTCTTTATCTGAGAGCGGAGAAGAATGAGTGGGGAAGAGTTTAAGGTGTACAGTAAGGGGATAGATATGTGTTATAGGAATAAATGTCTTAAGAGAAGTGTTTACAACCATAGATCTACGTTAAACGCAAGGGGGAGGATAATCAGAGGAGATATAGGAAGAACATTGTCATTATGACAGTGTTGTATAATTGGAACTCAATGTTTGAACGTGTCGTAAAGCTATGAGTAATCAAAACACTTCAGGAGTATTTAGCCGAATACTTGAGAAGCTGGAGCACACATGGATAAGGACCAGGTACTGGAAAGTGGGGCGAAGACAAACAGATATCTGATCAAAGATCCGAACACCGTACGGCAAATACCGAGCATGAAAGCCTGGGAAGGGTAAAAGCATAGAGACGACTGTCGATCTGTTACAAGGGTCTGTGGAATGCTACATGAGTCAAAAGGTCAGGGTGGCAGGATGGGGCCACTGTGGCTGGATGGGATAAGCATAGTGGAATGCTCCTCCGCCAATTAGCAGAGTCACACTGGGGCTGAACGGTTACTGTGAAAGGCTGAGATAATAGCATTTAGTAACATCAGCCTTGCCAGCTAAATATCATCATTGAAGGTTGGGACAAGTCGTGACAATAGATATTTAGGACTTGACTTTAAATATTTAATTGAAAGTCAGCCTGCTTGAAACCCTTGTAGCAGAAAAAAAGACATTAAATATCTAATCAGCTTGGGACAGGAAAACATTGTGGTAGATGGGGTCGCTAAATATCTAATCATGACAGGTTAGTCTGGGCTGTAATATCATTGCAGCAGAGGTGGGAGTGAAATACATGATCGTGACAATAGAAAAAAACCCTATTGGCAGAAGTAGAGCGATAATGGTTTATTGTATACCTGGAGTGACATAATTCTGACTAACACAGTTGGGCATCCTGGTAAGCTAACAAAAATATAATTAAAGAAAGGGTATAAAGAGCCACGGATCCTGAGTTTTGGGGTCGTTCAAGAATTTGCTTTTTGAGAGTCACGGTTTTTTGTCTGCAAATAAAAGATCTACCCCTGAAGAACTCCCCTGGAGATTTCTTATATGTTCTCGATGACAACCACAACTTTGAATACAGTAAAATTGTGGCTAGCGCGGCTCGGTGGTGCAATGAAAAGCGCGTTAGATTTCTACAGCATTGTTAACATTGCTATACAAAGTTTGTTGTTTTGAGTTCCACTAGAATCGGAGTTCAGATTTCAGCTGAATCAATTATTATTCTGCTGATTCATCACTAATTCCCATCGTCTGGGGTTCTCGAAATTGCTGTTTAACACAGAAAATTCCTTACCCCCTTAGTGGTGAGTTTTGAAGGAAACATATCATTTGAAGCATGATCAGACCAGAATCAACTGCTAACCTATGAAACCTACAAACTTCGTGGAGAAACCCACTGTCTCTAAATGCATTCCCCTCCAATAGTTTCACAGACATTATCGATTGCTTAAAGGTCTTTTTCCCTTTGGGCGACAGGCTGTTGTGGATTGACTGGGGAAAGATATTGATGTATTTGGTCAGCCATAACGATGTCAAATGGCGGTGTAGGACCGGTGTTTGGAATAGCGTCGTCCTGTTACTCTCTGTCAGTGCTGTTTCTGACAGAGGGTTTTCAACAATAACATGTTGAAGTGTGGATCTACACCACGGAATATCAAGGTTCTCCCATTTACTCCACCGCTCTCAAAGCCAGAATGGTGAGCTCCTATCAGACAATCAAGGATTCTCCCAGGCGCTCTGTCAGACTGCATGCTCCTTCACACCGGTTTCCAACTGAACACATAGAGTAAGCAAACATGGGCATTCAGGGACAGATTACCCCTCTGTTTTTTTTCAGTTCTGGACACGGAGACGTACATGAATTTCTGACATTCTGAGTCTTACGGTGCATTCTTCCTACTTTACAATTTAAAGTGGAATTGAATTTATTCTTGTATCACACTCTTACACCTTCTTTATTCATGGAAACCGTGCAACGTCTTCATGGATGTAGGAATGGTGAAGATTATTGATGAATGCAGTATGCTTCATGTTTTATGCTTTATGAACTTTCAGAAGTTTTATTGATTCGAATTGAAGCCGATCCAAGGAAAGGCCTGGCGACAACGGAAAAGTAACATTATCTGTAAACAACGCAGGAACCAACGGAAACCCATTTTTCAATGAAGTATATTTTGCATATTTTTACGTGTCCCTTTCCTGAACCTGAAGCTTCAATCATCACAGGTTGATTTCAGTTTCACCTCGTCTGCTTTCGCTTTAATTTCAGAACCACAGAGAAAGTAAAGCAGTTGAGCTAAAATTCCTACTGTATGAGTAGGACAGCTTACGGTCTGCGGCTTCAGTCGCACAATTGTTTAGCACCTGCTACTTAAACGTGCATAAAATGCCATGGTTGTAAGTTTAATGCTTATCTAAAGATGCTGTTCCTGACATTGACAAGGGATTATTAGCACATCATACTAAAACGCAGTTGAAATCAATGTTGAGTAAAGTAGCATTTAGTTGAAAACTCCAGTTTCACATTTCTGTCAATTATTATCTGAAAAGCTGCAAATATTCCCCAGGTGAATACCCATCTGTGGATAGGGAAACAGAGGTGAAATTTTAGATTAATGACCTTTCTCAAATCGCTCACCCTGCACTGGATTACATTCTTGGAAAGTCGGTTTAACTCATTTTATATTAATCCATTTCCTGCAAACACGCACAGCTCATTATCCAATTAAAAGTATTAGATTTTCCTCTTTGGGGAGTTTGAATGTTGTCAGTCAATCTGGCAAAGGCATAACAAGTAGTTTTGCTGTTGGAAGGAGCAGAGAGTGCAAACTGGGATAAGGTCGAGTCTTGTCACAGGATTTTTCAAGCGAAGATCAGTGAGTATTAAATGGACTCACTCTCCTTTCGTATGATTGTGAATGAATATTCAAGGCAACAGATGGCAATGATACAGATATTTTACATCTAATGGCCAAATCTTACTCACTAGAGGCACCATAGTATTGAGTGGGGTAGACAATGATGCTTATGCAAACCTGAGACAGTGAGAGAATTAATCCCATGCTGTTGGTCTCGCTTTTCTCACAACTAGTTAGTCAGCGGACTGAGCTAACCGACTTCCATTCAATGCAGAGCCAAACCAAACAACTCAGTGTATTTACAATATATAATATTTCATGTAGAATGAGCTGCAACACCTATCGACGCCAGCAGCTCTTCTTATAATTAACATTTTCAGTTGCAGGCAATATGTAATTTCTTTGCGATGGATGTTATCCACTTCGAGAGTATTTCCCTTTTGCCTGGCCATCCAGGCAGCCCAGAATCTCTGTCCCTATTAAATTCTCCCCCTGTGTGTCTGCACACGACTTTTGAGATATAATGGAATCAGCTCCTAAAATGTTTTTACTTCTGAAAATTCATCTCCGATTTCAATAATACTTGGTTTTGAGGCTCCAACCTCTAGTTTCCACTCACCTAAACGAAGGAAGTTCCCTCAGATTTACTCTTACCAACGTCACGTCAGCTGGATAACTTCCCTTCAGACACAACTAAGTCTTTCCTGATTTCTCCCGCATGATACTTTTTTTCTATCCGACCTTCCCATTAAATCTGCTCTTTCCTTTTCTAGCGGTCTTATCTCAAAGTAAGTGTCATGTCTGCGTTTTTCTACCGACTTTGTATCAAGTGAACTCTGATCGTGTCCTTCCTAATAACGTCTTTATATTCCAGTAAACGCTACCGTGCCTTTCACTATGCCTTTATATCCCAGTAAATTTCCACCTGAGAAAGAATGCTGGGTCCAATTCAACGCCTGAAAACTCACCACGACGCTATGCAATCTCATTACCGACACAGGAAAGGTGGAAGCAATTTCAATTACAGCTGAATAGATTGGCTGCAGCAGCATCGGATCAAATCCCAGTCACATACGTGACTGTTTTTCTTATATTTATTTCTTCTCTATGTTTGCTGAAGTAACACAGTGAGGAATCAATCACTAGTGTCAGCCATATATACATGGGCTATGAAATGCTGAAGGTGTGAGAGCAGAGCAGTTTATATTAACGTAGACCATTCAGTGTTCGAATCTCAGGCTCAGGTATTTGACAGAGAGAGAATCGGAGAGAAAATTGAGCTGGGGCGTTTACCCCATTACGTAGCACGAGTTTCTGTGGTTGCTTTGTTGTTCACCTCATTTGTGTGTTTTGCATCTTTGAGGATTTTGAAGTTGTCCCCTTTCTACAAAAGGCCCGTGCTTTTGCAACTTTGTACAATAGACGCAGTACAATAACAGCCGATGCTGATTCAGTCTACTTATCCAGATATTGACCCCTGGAAACAGCACTGTGCACGCTTCTCGATTCTGGAAAACAACTTCCTCACAGATAATGTTACATTCCCGCTCTCATGGCTCTTTTCATTCCTTCGGCTTCTGTTTTGCACGTAATCCGATTCAATAGATCTTGTCACTGTGTCATTTCTTTCCATGTGGTCAGATCTTGTGAACATAATATCACAGTGGGATTGTAAATGCTGGAACCAGTCGAGACTGTCCGCTGTCCCATATCGAATTTATCGCCAGGTTGTGTAAGATAATGGTCTGAATTGCTTCCTTCTCTTCCCTGTCACTCTGGGATGATGTGAGCTTGAAATCTATGATCTGAACTGCAGGGAACGTGGAAAAATGTATACACATCAGCTGCATGAGCGATGGGACTCGCTGCAGTAACATTCCATGCTGATTCAGACAGCAGAAGCCTCCCCGTGACTTCGAGAAGCACAGACACTGTTCCCGAATAATGGGGAGAGATTCAGTCTTTCCTCGCAGTTCTGCATTTTCTATCTGTCTCAGATCGCATTATTTGGATAAGGGTTCCGAAAAGAAGATGATTTCTTGTGCATGCATGATCTCCATTTTTTACACCTTTCCAGAATTTCTATACTTCCCACTCCCGCCAGACCCCTACCCCGCTCCACAAACCCATGTTTGATAGGGAGCTGAAGACCTCGTTCAAGCTGCTGTCCACCAACACTGCGTGACAATGGAAGGTGAGTTCGTCCAGTTATCAATGAAGACCGCCCTGTTCTGGGAAAGTAGCTAGTGCAGCCTCCTGGGAGAAGCGAGTCAGAATGGAAAGGACCTGTGTTGAAAACTCTGTGCTTTTTTCACTCTGAAAGAGCAGAAATTGCCTTAGTTAACCAAAAAAAAACCTCACTTGATTTATGGTTATCACGTCTGGCGCCATTCTGGCTCGTTTGTCTCGGGTGTGATATTGCCTCAGACAGGTGACATACGTGCGAGAGGTCTCAGGTTCATCTTGGGGATGAGTCTTCAGATTTTGCACACTACTTCATTTTTGACTGAGAAGACAAACTTTCGATGAGATCGGGTTCAGATAAAGATTTCAAAGCTTGAAAACATACACAAACAAGTTCACGAACCGCATCTTCCCGGCCGTTGCTGCTCTGAGAAATGGATTGTCTACCTTGAAATAATGCTGATCTTGCCAATGTGGATATTGCTGAGCGCACGTCCTATACGTAGTAACCTGAATTCCTGAGTCTGGTCAATTTTTACTTTTCTCACGCTGTGATCTGCATGTCCTTGATTACCATGATCCGCCTTTACCAATCGCAAACAAAGCTTTCCACTGTACTTAGGTCCATGTGATAATCAATCAATCAAAGCACAGTCATTTCATCATTTTGTGGAGCCAGCAGAGGGAAGGAGGGTTGCATGGCCTCAGTCTGCAGTGTGACACATTTTCTGATTCTGATTGAAATTGCAATTAAAACAGCAGAATTGGGGAAGTTACAGAGTGGTTGTATTGACACAGCTGGGACACATCTGTGCGACGGTGTATCAGACAATAACAGTGAAGACGTTTTGACATCATCCTCGAAGGTACATGCTACAAAAACCTGAAGACTGCGGGAAACGGCTGTGGTCAGCGATAACAGAGCGCCCAGAGGGATCGTGTTGGGTGATTAATCCATAAAATTAATGAATGAAAAGCATCCTCTGCTCGATGACAATTCCAGCTTTCAGTGTGTGCACTGCCACTGCCAGAATTTCGCTATAACAGTGCTCCGTTCTTTGCATTACATATTGATGAGCCTTTTACGTCCTTATACTCTATGGTATCTGAAATAGATACAACCGCCACATTTATACATTTGAAGAAACACATGTCTGAAGTTATGGAAGAACTACTTGATGTTCTCTGTCGGTCTGTTATGACCTGATTCGCAAAGTCACTTGCCTGAGCTGGGAATACATTGGCGAAAGTGAGAGAAATCAGTTGTGGCGTGCACCATGCCCATGACGCCTTGCAGTTTTTCCCCACCTGTGTCACACAGCAGGGTCCTCCGGCGAAATGAACAGCCGTGAATGATATGTGGATCAATATGTTGGAGACAGCATTTCGACACAGACACAGTTTCCTATTATTAGAACAAGCACCACGAATGATGAATAACCTCAGAAAGAAGCAAGCGATCGAGATTTGCCGTGGACTCGATGGGCTGAACGGCTTCTGTCGGCAAGCGAATGACATCACACGTCTCTGCCGTCCCTCTCCCTGTCTCTGTGACAGAGTGGTTGAGGGATAAAAATAATGGCTAACTTTTCATCCTCCCTTCCACTTTGGACTACCTGCAGCCCCGCATCTCCTGGCTGTGGGGCTGGTTCTCAGCGAGTGATGGTTTCATTTGGGGTCACTTCACCTGGGATTTGGGACTCAGATGTTGACTGATGCCCGATTGCAGCAAAGAAGCCGACGCCTCTGAAACAACAGCCATTTAGCAAGATTGTTCTCCGAAGATTGATTCTGAAAATCAAATGTGCAGCACAAAAATGCACTTATTGGTATTTTACTGAGGGAAGAGAGTCCACAGCTCATTTCTTTCTTTCCCACCAGCTCAGCATCTTTCTCTCTCTCTCAAATAAATGATATTTGGAGGAAGTTCGCAATCAAAGTTGCTAAGTTCCAGCGGCGCTCTTGCACCTGGCTGTGCCCGGGAGAGGAAGCTTCAGAGCATATCCGCACTTACATCCTCTCATAATGCCTGCAAGTGGAGGGAAATGGCTGAATACTCTGCCAATAGAGACAGCTCAGTCCACGGGTATGAGATAAACAGCACCGTCCCGGTGGGGACATTCTGCAGATCAGACACAGTCCACTTTATCATTCAGATCATACCAGAGTGAGAGCGCTAGAGAAGGCCAATCGGTCACTCGTACCTGTGCCAACTCGGGAGTTACAAAAGATTGGTGAAAGTGGAAACACGAGTGATTTGTTCACGTTTCAAGTGTTTTCGTGAAGCAGGAAGCAGAAGAAGATACACTGAGAAGCGATTGAGATCTGACTACAGGAACAGCAAATAAGTTGTACAGTGCAGAGGAGAGCTTTGAAGTATTGAATTCTGGTTTATGGGACGATCATGGTTTCACTAGGCCACGCTGCTACAGAAGGAACTATGTCAGTGTCTCTCAACATTGTGATATCACAGGCAAATGTCGCCATAACATTGCAGGAAATTCCTTTTTACAATGTGAGGGCAGTCCATATGTAAAGTAGCTTATATATCAAACCCGTTCACATAAATAATTCCACTGCACCGCAGTGTATTGTCTCCCTTCCACTTTACCTGTCATTGTGCCTGCACTGAAGGGCTTTACTCCTTCTGTGTGTCTTTTACAATCTGTGTGATTTTGGGCAGTTGTATTGACCCATCTTCTGACAGAACCTTCCACTTCACTTCAGCCCTCCCTGACTTCGCTATCTGATCCCATTCCAGTTGTTTAGGTGTTAAGCGCTCGTCTCAGATCCAGCCTGCCCTCAGCCAAAATAAATGGAAGACTCAGTCACACTGTGATCACTGCAATCAAGGGATATCTTCACACCAACGTCATTGACAATTCCAAAGATAAAGTTAGGACTACAGGTGCTGGAGATCCGAGTTGGTAGTGTGATGCTAGAAAAGCACAGCAGATCAGGGAGCATTCGAGGGGCAGGAGAATTCAGTTTTCAGGCTTAAGCCCTTCCTCAGGAAAAGATTTGTGAGTTGGGGCTGAGACATAAATACAAGTGGTGTGGGGTTGAGGGGAAATAGCTAGAAAGCAATAGATGGATGAATAGGAGGGAGAACATAATAGCTCAGAAGTGGCAGTGATGGAATGGGTCGAGAGGGCGGAGGCAAGTTGAAGGCTTGTGTTTAGGGGAGGGTAAATGACGAAACTGTTCGAATTCACATTTTTCCCGTGTGCTTTTCGAGAACCTAAGCCAGAATGTGTAGCGTTCCTCCTCCAGGCGTTGGGTGGTAAAGGTTTGGCAGTGGAGGAGGTCCGGGACCTGCATGTCTTTGACCGGGGAGGAGGGAGAGCTGAAGTGTTCAGCCATGAGACGGTGAAGTTCGTGGGGGCAGGTTTCCCAAAGATGTTCTCGGAAATGATATGCAGGAAGGTGTCCTGTCTCCCTGATGTAGAGGAGACCACACTGGGGGCAACGGATGCAGGAGATGACATTAGTAGCTGTACAGGTGAATTTCTAACGGATGTGGAATGATCCCTTCGGGCCTTGGTTGGAGATGAGGGGAGTGGTGTGGGTGCTAGTTTCATACCTCCTTCTGTGGCAGTGAAACATGCCACTAGAGGGTTGTGGTCTGGTAGAGGGAAGTGTGGACATGAAGAGGGGCTCGTAGAGGGAATGGTCTTTTCGGAATGCTGGCAGGGCTGGGTAACGAAATATATCTCTAGTAGTGGTGTCTATTTGGAGGTGGCATCAGTGGCAGGATATGATGCGTTTAATGCGGAGGTTGGTTAGGTGGAAGATTAGCACCAGGAGGTTCTGTCTTTATTGCGTTGTGTGGCGTGGGGTTCAAGGGTCTTGGTGTGTGAAGTGGAGGAGATGCGCTGGACGGCGTTGTCAACCACGTGGGAAGGCAATTTATGATGGTGCAAGAAGGACACCAACTGTATCTTTCTGAGTGTAATTGGTCATCCTGGGAACACATGTGGTGGAGGCGGAGGAATTGGGAATAAGGAATGGCGTTTTTACATGAGATAAGGTTGGAGGAGATGTCGTCTAGATACCTGTGGGAGTAGGTGAGCTTGTACTATACGTCTGTAATTAGTCAGTCGCCAGAGACGGTGATGGAGAGGTCCATGAAGGTGAGGGAAGTTGCCAAGATGATCCGGGTAAATTTGAGGTCCGCGTGGAAGCTGTTGGTAAAGTTGGTGAGCTATTCAAGCTCCTCGTTGGAGCACCAAGTGGCGCCAATGCATTCATCGATGTAGCGGAGGAACAGGCGGAGGATAGTGCCTGTGTAACTGCGAAAGATGGACAGTTTCGCGTATCTAACAAACAGGCAGGCATACCAAGGTCCCATGCGGATACTCATGGCTACCCGTTTCGATGGAGGAAGTGGGAAGATTGGAAAGATAAGTTGTTGATTGTGAGGACTAGTTCAGTCAGGTGGATGAGGATGTCTGTGATTAAGAAATGGAAGGCTTGCAGACTTCTGCCATGGCAGATGGATTTGTACTGGGACTGGATGTACATGGTGAAGATGACACGTTGGGGGCCAGGGAAACGAAATTCATGGAGGAGGTCAAGTGCCTAGGGGTGTCACGAATATTAATGCACATTTCCTGGACTGGGTAAGTAAGATTGTGACGAGGTAGGAAAAGATGATTCAGATGGGACAGGCGGAGGCTGAGACAATAGGTCGATTGGGGCAATCGGGTTTGTGAATCAAAGGAAGGAGGTAGAATCGGGGAGTGCATGGTTCACGGACAATGAAGTTGGATGTTGTGGATGAGAGAGGCCCAGAGGTGGTGAGATTGCGGATAGTCTGGGAGATGATGGTTTGGTGATGGGAGGAGAGGTCGTGATCGGGGTCAGTAAGAGGAGGTGCCTGCGGGTTGGCACCTGGCTTCAGCTTTGTCCCTCTGCCCGACTCACTAGCCTAATTCCAGATGAATGGCTTATGCCTAAGTCGTCTATTCTCCTGCTCCTCGGATATTGTCTGAACTGCTGTGCTTTTCCAGTACAACACTCTCTACTCATTCATTACTATTTTCTCATTTCACACTATCAGGTACACGCTGTCTGTTTGATGCTCGAGAACATTGTTCTCATGAACTATGACAAAATCTGCCAATTTGAAACAAAAACAGAAATTGCTGTAAAATCACAGGTGAGCAGGCACCATCTGTGCAGATGAATCACAGTTAACGTTTCACATCCACTGGGTCCGTCTCTCCACAGATGCTGCAAGACGTCCTGAAATTTTCTAGCATCGACTGTTTTTGTTTGATTTTCAACATCGGCAATTTTTTCATTTACGTTTTCTTCTTTTCTGCCAATATGATTTGGCTAAAGATTACGTTAAATGTTTTAAATATGACTGCGATGGAATGGCCAGACTTTACCAGTCCGCTACTTTTATTTGGTTCACATGACCAATGCCTTTCCACTTGTTCACCGCACCCTACAGCTGCACTGCATATAAATTGACAAAATTGTGGCATTCTATCGGATTGATAATCAGGAGCGAGATTGTTTGAAATTGTTCAAAACGTAAGATAAACTGAGAGAATACCGGATATTAAACGGGAAACTGAAAGGGAAAGAGAGAACAGTGAATGACAATTTTTTGACAAAACTGAAATGTAATTGCTTCAGATTCAGAAAGTGTTTTCATCCACAAACATATCACAATGTGGAATGTAATTTTTAGGACAGCCAATGCAAGCAGATTGCAAAATCTTAGTTTTAAAGTCTTGCTGCAACTGTTTTGGTTTTAATGAACGCACACATGGCATTCAGTGCTGTAATGATCCCCTAAACTGGAGAAGGAAACCCTTGCCTTCAAGAATACGTCCGGAATGTTCACTGATTCATCCCAGTAATGGCAGGCCTGTCCTCTGAAAGCGTATGAATAAAATCATTCAATGTTCCATGGAGTTTCGAATGAGTAGTGAAGAGAATGTCTCCACTCACAAATTAATCATTCAGTAGAATTCAATACCATGAAATGATGAACACATTGAAAAAGAACATGGACATACGATACACAATAGCTACGACAATTACGATGTGAAAACTTTTGATTTCAGATCCACGGTGGCCTTTGGTGATGACATTTACTGTCCAGAACCAGTCTGCACTGGAATGACTGGAGACACACTATGAAGTATTTGAACTTGAGTCGCCTTTAGAAATAGCTGAGGCTCACTCAGGGCACGGGGAGTTAGAGATGCTGGCCTCACAAACCTTTCAAACATTTCGTGGAAGAATAAAGGGAGTGATAGATAATTTTCGATCCTATGGAGATGATGTTCATGAACTGGATAGATAATAATTTACCTTATTGGAGTTCATACATAGTGACGTCACATTTAAAAAGCAAAGCGTTCATAGTGCAACTGTAAAATCTTCAGGTCACCCTCAGTGGGAGCATTGTGTGTAATCCTTGTCCTCATTCTCCACCAAAAACATTTAAAGAGATTAGAAAGGACACCGACGCTGTTTCCTGGATAGCAAAATATTAGAAAGCCAAGTGACATTGTTTACTGAGACATAAAAATATCAGAAAGGATGCAAACGGGATTATGGAAAGAATGAGGGAGTTTATTCACGAGATCTGGAAATGCTGGAGCAGAAATATCCAAGTTTGAAGTCAACAAATGAGATTTTCACATAACGTGAGGTTTGAATGACTAAATCAGGGAAATCCCCTCTTTCGAGTGAATCAATAACTTTAGTTAGAGCTTCAAAACCATTAGAGAATGAATAAGAAAAGTTTGAATGAGAGTTTCTTCCAATCAATAGAGTTAGTTAAATCGTGAACGACTTTCCCGAAATAAAACGTAGAAGCTGATTTCACAATGTTTTAAAAGATTCTAGAACAAACATACAAGGGGGGAATTTACCATTGAGAGAAAGTCAGTGTGATTGCGTAACAATTTCGAATTTGGTTGATTTCAGACACAAAGACATTTCATGAACACGTAGAACTGATTAAGCTTGAGTAGAAAACGTTCATGGATTGGTAAGGTATGGCGTGTTATTCAAGGTGAAACTCTGTAAATGGAGCTGATGTCCTAAAATAACTGCAGACAGAAGTTATATCCGAATGAGTCGGAATTGAATCGTCACTTGGATTTGCAAAACCTACTTTAAAGATTCGACCACATTCACATGATATTATGTATATTTCGTACATTCTTTACTCCACCCAAGAAATGCACCAAGAAGACTCTGTTATTTTGTATTGTTAACCCCATGTACTTCTCTGCAGCACGCCATTGAAGATAAAATATGCTCAGGCCAAAATTCAATTCAATACAATAGTCAAACGGTCCTATGTGATTTTTCTTTTTTCATTATTGCAATAACCTTTGCGACTTTGCAACAAAATGCGTAACATGAAACCAGTTCAACATATATTTTCCCGAAATTTAACGCACTGCACATGGGAAACGTTATCCACTTGCTGAAAAAAATCACCTTTGGCTCTCTCTCCACACATGTCTCTTCATGTTTTAAATACTTGCAGTATGTTTGTTGATCAAGGAGTCATTATCCAGAAAAGTTCATTTCTCAATCCACAAACACGGGTATTTTTCTATAAACTTGGCTTTGCTCAATATCACCTTCTATCCATACCCCTCAAGACAATGAATAATTGAAGCTGCTCCATGTGAGGCTCAAACTTAAAACTTCGGCACAGCACAGCCCACTATACTGGCACAGAGATACCATGCACTGTCACCTGCATCACAGGAGCAACACATTAATGCTTACCTCCACATTCCTCGTTGTACCTTAAAGTTTGAGAAACCGAATTTCTCTGATTCCATGGCTAGTAACGGGGATTAAACGATCACCTTCACCAATGGTTCTGACCCCGAGTGAGGAAAATGGTGAGCTACTCATTGCAAAGATGGGTAGATTTTTGAAATATATAATTTCAACATTTGAATTCACTAACCAATGAACATTTTATTTTGTTTTTCATCTGTAGAAATGTTAAAATCTTCATCTTTAACAGACTCAATGACAGATCTCCATTGTGTCTCTGGTATCAAATTCCAAAGTGTAAACCCGCTCTAAATTCTTCCACCGCAGTCCACTTTTTGGTAGTGTTCCTGTTGTGGGAAATGCACTTCCCCGTGTGTCAACTGCTGCTCCCAGCATTCTCTCTGGCACTGCACTCATTTTCCTTCTGTCACTTGCTCACTGTGTTGCTGTAATCATAACTGGTGTTGCATGGCCCAGGAAAATGATACAAATCAAGGTATTTGCATTGTTGAATTCAATTGTCTGTTTAGTCTTATTTAGGATTTTGAAAGTGTCTGTTCTGTACAGAAGAGCGTGTCAAAAACACCTGAGCAGAAGGAAGGTGTTCCGAATAATGACATTGAGCACTATGCACTCTCCTCCAGTCTGGAAAGCAATTTCTCACTGGCAATTTAATAGACAATAGAAAATAGGTGCAGGAGTAGGTCATTCTGCACTTCGAGCCAGCACTATCATTCATTATGATCATGGCTGATCATCCTCAATCAGTATCCTTTTCCTGCCTTATCCCCATAACCCTTGAGTCCACTATCCTTATGAGCTCTATCCAACTCTTTCTTGAAGGAACACAACCTTCTTACTCGGGTTCTTCATTCCGTTGACTTCAAATCTTCACAGAATTCAACAGACTTTGTTACATAGTCTTTTCGTCATTTTTTGTTCAGATCACTGTGAGCAGAGTGTTACAGTGGGAATGCCGTTGCCCCACAACCCAGAGGTCAGACCATAGTCTTGGAACCGTACTGTGCTATTTAGCATTTCACCAGACCAGGGAGAAATATCTGCTGTTCTGCATAATTTACGCAATTCACTTATTCATAAGTTCATACGCTTACTAGTATATGTGACGCGGTAGCGGAGAGGTTAAGGCGATGGACTACTAACCTATTGTGCCCTACACGCGTGTGTTTGAATCCCACTCTCGTCGCTGTTTTCACTGCTGCTATATTTGAATTCTCACACCTGTCTTATTGAAATTGCAACTCCAATGGTCAAGTTATATGCATCGACGCTATTATAAAATCTCAGAGAATAATTTGAGTCAGTTGCTTAAACTGCATTGAAACGTAGATCTCATTGGGATAATGAAAAGTAACGCGATTTTCTTTTTCACGTCAAGCTGCTGTGAGCTTTTATCGTATGAAAGAGATCCAGGAAAACCAAAATACAAGAGATGCGAAGCGCATGTTTATGTAATGGGATTCTTAATGACTGTTTTGTCAAATGAAATCTGGAGCAGGTTGAGTAGAAGTGATTCATGTTGGTGAGAAGAGCACAGAGAGACAGCACAAAAAAATGGAAATATTTCAAAAGGGGCAGGGCGTGGGTGTTGGGGTACCGAGAACTGGCTATAAATGCACAGTAGAGAATTGCAGATATGGGTGTCATGTATGGATACAGAGAGACTTACACATTGGTCTCTGTCTCGCCCGTTGCTCTCGCCATTGATGAAGGCTGAACACAAGCCACAGATAAACACAAGATGTGGGAATCAAGCTCCAAAATGTTATGCACACACTGGATGCATCACATTGAACTATGAACAACTGGAGAAGTAGCATGTTCTCTGCAGGGACTGAACCTAAACTGTGGATCAATAATCGCAAATTCATGCAGCATTAGCATGAAAAATTATTTAATGTGTCTTTATACACATGTCGTTAATAGACGTTTCGTTCTAATACCCGTGTCATTGAAAGAAAAGGACACCACATGTCAAGATGGATGACAACGTACCCAAGTTTGCTTTGAAATTGAGATCCATTTCATCATTGTACACAGTGGACAAGTTCATTTTAAATAATACAAACCACATTCCCTCACCTGGAATAAAAGTGTGATTTCATTACAAACATTGCCGTTGCTAAGTGGCAGTTACTCAACATGAAAAATATGATGTAATTTTTATTGAGCATACATCAATTAGCACCATTATCTAACTTCGGATTGACTGCAATATGCACATGATAAACAATATTTAAGAAAGAATGTCTGTTGGAAGTAATGATTCGGTGCTGACGAAAAATAATATTAAATTCACATGATGCGGATATTCCACCAATGGCTCCAATTGTGGAAATAGTCAGTGGGCACGATTTCTGAGTTGGTATAGAGGTGTGTGAGTTGCAAGGGTTGGGAGCTCCCACCTCATCTGAAGCAGCGTCTGCTCACATGGACCAGGGAGCATTGGGGCAGCAGGCTGGGAGATCCAAACTCACCTGGAGCAGCTTCTATTGACGTGGAGCAGCAGGGAGCATTGGGACATCAGGCTGTGAAATGAAGCCTCACCTGGAGCAGCCTGTATTGACATGAAGCAGCAGGGAGCATTGGAACATCAGACTGCGGGAAATACCTAATTTGAAGCAGCTTTAGTCGACATGGAGCAAGGAGCTTTGTGAGATCCGTCTGGCAGCTCCACTCTCACCTGAAGCAGCTTTTAATGACAAGTAGCAGCGGGAAGCATTGGGACATCAGAGTGATAGATCCAACCTCAACTGGACCGCTTCTATTGACATGGAGGAGGGAGCATTTGGATATAAGACTGGGAGCACCAACCTCACAAGGACCAGCTCTTAATGACATGTAGCACCTGGGAGCATTTGGGCATGAGAGTGGTAGATCCAAACTCAACTGGACCGCTTCTATTGATATGGAGCAGGGAGCATTGAGGCATCAGACTGGGAGCTCCAACTTAAATTGGAGAAGCTTCTATTGACATGGAGCAGCAAGGAGCATTGCAACGTCAGGTTGGGGGCTCCAACCTCACCTGGAGCTGCTGGTATTTACACGGAAAGGGAAGGGAGGATTGGGACATTAGGCTGGGGGAAAGGATATTCAACTATTTTAATCTGAAGTAAAATAGGTTTCAAAACTCAGATGTTAACTGATTTATGAAGAATCTTTCCCAAGAAAATAATGAATACTTTCGAGACTAATGACAAATCCTGTAAATATCCAACTCAGGAAAATGCATTGGTACAGAGTGAAATGGGAGCGATGTTTCATGTCTTTGTCTTTTCTTTTCTATCCGACTCTGCACTGGATTATATCACCGGAAGGACGTTTTCACTCATTTCATGTTGTTCAGATTCCTGCAAATACGGACAGGTCATTAACGTAATCTAAATCTGAAAATTAATTGGAATATGCGATGTTATGATTAGGCTGGAGTTAACCTCTAATTAGGCTGAAAACGCAGCAAAGTAAGTTGCAATTTTCTTGATCAGCAGCGACCTCATTGATTGGTTGCTCAAATTGTGAATGGTAGTTTTTTTTAAGACAATTTGAAGTGGATCATTGATGGTGATTACCTTTGTTCTTTGTTCACCTTGTGACTGTTACTGTTATTGCTCATGTCATTGTCAGCACCACAGCTCTGCAGCGTGTAAAATCTCAGCTGAGCATCTGGCCAGTGGTCCAGCCATTCGTATAGCTGGCTGCGGATTATGCGGGTGCAGGTTCAACTTTTGCTTGGCGCAAGCGCATTGTGGAGATTCAGCACACATCCAAACTTTTTTTTATTACACTGATGAGGATAATATTTGAAATTTTCATCTCCACGAACGTAAATTCTTTTACTGGCTTCGATCAGTTAAACATTACCAAGATCTATCAAAGTTAAAAATCACATAGCACCAGATTGTATCCAACAAGCATATTTGGAAGCACCAGTGTTCCGTGCACTGTTTCTTCATCAGGTGTTTGTCAACTGTTGGACTATAATCTGGCTTTGTGTAATTTTTAAATTTGTCCACCCCAGTTCCTATACCAACATATCTAAGTCATGGGTACCATCTACACCACGAACGGTCAGCTAAAGTCCAGATGATCTTCCAGAAGATCGCGCATATTGCCACACACATCAAGTTTCTGCAGAAAGACACCCACCTGATGAACGAGTGGCTCGCTGAAAGCAAGTGTTATCAAATAAACCTGCTGGACTATGCCCTGATACTGTGTATTTTTTACCTTTGTCTACCCAACTCAAACATTGGCACTTCCATATCATAGCGGACATCAGTCATGTCCCAGCGCTGTCAGAGAAGGCAATCTTGGAATAGCCTCACACATTGTTCATAAGGAACGTTGAATTTTCAGAAACCAACCCACTCGATCGCTGCAGCTCCTGTGTATGAAAAGCACAGAAAAGAAATAGCTGAGACTCGGTTTTGTCAGTTCTTTGAAACTCTTTGGGAAGTGGAATCAGAGGAAAATGAAGGATGAACTGCCCGACTGTTTAGAGAGAGGGAAGGCACTTTTCCCTTCATTCAAGGGCTGGGGTATTGACCGATCTGAGGCATTAAACAGATTCCTGGTAGAGCTGTGCTCTCTGCGTCACGAACCAGAAGTCCTGATTTCCTGAACGGTAATGAAACCCAGGCCACTCAGTTAAAGCGCCGAATATTAACCACTAGACCACCAGGGATGAGGACAGAAACAGTTGCACTGTTTCTTCATAACGTGGTTTTGGAATTATGTCACTGCAGATATGTTTGCCCTCAAAAATGATTGAATTATCGTGTGTTTTCAGCACAGAAATGGATCCCATCGTCCCACTTCCCAGTTCTTGGTCTCTAACCTTGCAAACTCTGACGTTTCACGTGTTCATCTCAATGCTAATTTCTCTGGAACGTTTTAATCTCGTAAGACACAATAAATGGGATTGTAGTTTGAAATGGGAAAAATGTGTTCAGTCGGGGAGCTGAATCCCATTTTTATGCACAGACTGAAGCACGCAGACACGTTTCCCCAAGAGTGACACAGGCCTCGGGAGAAAACAAGCAGAAAGTAACATTTCACCCACTTGGCTGATATTGTCCCATTTCAGATTTCAACACCAGCAAAGAAAGGAAGCACTCAGCCCCTCCCGTCCGAGTGTTCCTTGCCCATTCTTTCCCCATCTCTCTCTAGTTGATACGATCTCATCTCGTTCTTGCTGCCAAACTGGACCACTGCTCACACCCGTTTTTCCTGTCCTGCTGAACCTTTTTCCGGGGGAATGAAACACAGGAATGGGCTATTTTAAGCACTTTTCCAGTTTACAGGACCAGTGTTATCACCACTGAGCCAGCACATTGCCAGCTCAGAGAGAAACTGAAATGCAACAGATGATTGGATAGCCTCAGTATTGTAAAACAACCATCAAGACCGGAATAGAGCAGAGGGGTCCATGCATAGACGGATGGCAAAATAGAATGACTAATCTCATGATGTCCAGGGTGGTGTTAACAGAAATCTTCCCTGGGAGTATAGTGATGAGAATTCAATGCTTTCCCTGTCATGGCTTGTTCAAGGTTAACGTTTGTAGTAATCAATATGAAACACTGCCTGACCTTTCGAATCAGGATGATGAAGAGCAGTAGTCCGAATCACTTCTCTGTATGTTACAGGTCCACATCAGCAATGTCAGCTGCAATTGCCTGACGTTCAATCAGTTTAAATCAAGAATGGAGAGGGCGTCACAAAAATGGAAGGGGAATGGTGGTTTGCGAGAGTTAACTACACGCCTAGTGGAGCCAGGTTTAATGTAGATAATGAATATTATTTTTCCTGTTTACCTTGGTATACCGATCACTCCGGATCAATTATCGACATTGTCTGCCCTTTGTGGGATGTTCTTTGTACATTTCACCTCGGTTCAATGTTCTGGGGGTCCACACATTTTTTAATTTGTCAAACTTTACTCAGGTCGGTTTTGCAGCTTCATATTAAAGCAAACTAGTTTAGGAACAGAAAGGCACCATTCAGATCATCTGGTCTGGTCCGCTATTGAATGGTTTCATATCTGATCTAATAACCTTGAACTACACTTTCCTGCCTTTCCCCAAAACGCTTTATGTCTTTGCTGTTTGAAGATCTGCCGATCTCAGCCTGATTGCATCGAATGACCTTTCCTCAACAGCCTTCTCGTACAAGAAAGTCCACTGATCTAGAACTGTCTGCGAGAATAAATGCTTCCTCAGCTCTGTTTTAATTGCGAGATCCGCATTATAATACGAAGTTAAATATCTCACAACACCAGGTCATAGTCCAACAGGTTTAATTGGAAGCATCAGCTTTTGGAGAGCTGCTCCTTCATCAGGTGGTTGTGGAGTTCACAGTGGTAAGAAACAGAATTGATAGCAAAAGTTTATAGCGTGATGTAACTGAAACTATACATTGAAAAATACCTTGATTACTTGTTAAGTCTTCCATCTGTTAAAACGACTATGTTAGGTTCACTTTGTTATGTGATTCGCAAAACTTTCTTTTAATAATTACATTCTCAGGTAAACTTTGACAATTAGTGTCAACCCAGATATGTTGAAGTTGTTAGTTCCTGTGTGCTGTGTCCGTGCTATAATGTTTAAACTGACGTTAATCGAAAAAAAGACGCTGCAGGCAAGGATGTTTTGAGGCATGGTACATTGGTGAAACCGAGCAGAGGCTACAGCAACGGATGAATGGGCACTGTACATCGATCAACAGACAGGTGTGCCCCTTCCCGGTTGGAGAGCACATCAGCGGTCCAGGACATTCCACCTCGGAATTTCGGTTGACAATCCTCCAAGGCGGAATTCGGAGCAGGCAGCAGATAAAGGTGCCCGAACAGAGTCTGATAGCTAAGTTCGGTACCCATGAGGATGGCCTCAACCGGGACATTTGGTTCATGTCATAATACAGGTGATCCCATTGCCTTATGTATACAGAAAGTCTCTCCTACACACAGACACAACACACACATATACGTTTGTGGGGCGAATGTGTACTTGCAGAGTTACAATGCACTTTGTTCAAAAAATGCAAGAATCCATGCCAGCCTCTGTTCACTCATTTATTAACATGAAAATCAGCCTAAACATTATGGAACAGATAGCAGGACATGGCGGCTGACACCAATTGTTCAAGTTCACCTGAGAATGTAACTTTAACATTAAAAGTTTTGCGCTTTACAAATGAAAGAAGTGAAGCTAACATGGGTAATTCTAACAGATGGGAGACGTAGCAAACTAACAAGGTATTTTTCAATATATAATTTCAGTTAGATCACATTGTAAACTTGTGCTATAAATTCTGTGCTTTACAAAAGTGTACTCCACAAACTCCTGACGAATGAGCACCAGTCGGAAAGCTCGTACATCCAATTAAACCTGTTGGAATATAACTCGGTGTTGTGTGATTTTCAAATTTGCCCACCCCAGTCCATAACCGGGATCTCCAAGTCATTTGATTCGAGGCACTCTGGTCGCAGAACCAACCTTTCTGCATCCAAGTTTTTAAATCCTTGAAAAAACCTATATGTTTCAAATAGGATCATGTTTGTCATACTGAGTGAGAAGGCAAAGGCAACTGATTTCAGCATTTCTTCCCATTTGATTTCATCTCCGATATGAAATTCTCACTGACTCTGACAGGACTGCTATCTTTGCTGTTTTGTAATGTCAGGTACTCATGTTCAGTTTCAGATTTTCATTAGGAACAACAATTTTATTTCCCTGACTGCAAATCAACATTGGGAAATAGCAGTGAAAGAACTGAATTTCAGCACTTGCAAACCAAAGAAGACATATGCAATGTTTACAACTTTTCTTGGTGTCTTTGTTTTTGCCTTTTTTGTTCAGTTGAAAAATGACAGTCATTGAGTTTTTTAAAGCATGGAGAATGGCCATTCAACTTATTGCATCAGGATCAGTCATTAAACCTCTAGTTTATAAAAACAGCTTCAAGCACGTGACTCATCGCCTGGTGTGTTCTAACATTTCCAGTCTTCAGTTAAATCGTTATTCAGTTTCTTAAGGGCTTAAGTGGAACAAAAACACCTTTGTGACCTAACAGATCTGAAAGACAAATCTTTCTCAGAGCAGTTTGTCAGTTTTCTTCAAGATGCTGCCGAAAATGTTTCTGCACTCACATGTGAATTATTTTAGCCTGTTTCTTCTTCAGTTTCCTTCTTCTTTCTATTACATGGTTTAGATTCCAATACAGACACAAGGTGCATGTTGCAGAAGTCACGTGTTTGTACTTTCAGTGACACTGTCTCAGCAGGAGCTACAGTCCTTCCCCACGCTGATTCAGACAGCACTGTCCTTCCTGTGACATGTCCCATGCAGAATGGAAGGACAGGCATTAATATGCAGTTGGGAACGGAGCGACAGTTTTAAAACATTTACACTGCCCCAGCGAGGAATTGAGCTCCTATATCCCGCATAACTATTTCAACACGAACCACTGTACTACTGAGGAAAACAGTTGCAAAGGCGACCATTCAGCCGTTGTGATTCCATTTGTCAAAAACATCTGCTTTACGACCCGAAGCGTTTAACCCACAGACTTATAAGTATTGGCAGAACATATTTCCATCTGAATATTTCTGCCTCTCTGACCCTTACAGACATTCTGTTCCAAAATTCAACACCCGCCGGCCTATAACGCTTTCCCACACACCTTCAGGGCGGCACGGTGGCACAGTGGTTAGCACTGCTGCCTCACAGCGCCAGAGACCTGGGTTCAATTCCCGCCTCAGGCGACTGTCTGTGTGGAGTTTGCACGTTCTCCCCGTGTCTGCGTGGGTTTCCTCCGGGTGCTCCGGTTTCCTCCCACAGTCCAAAGATGTGCGGGTCAGGTGAATTGGCCATGCTAAATTGCCCGGAGTGTTAGGTAACGGGTAAATGTAGGGGTATGGGTGGGTTGCGCTTCGGCGGGTCGGTGTGGACTTGTTGGGCCGAAGGGCCTGTTTCCACACTGTAAATCTAAAAAAATCTACTTTAACCTTTCTGTCTTTCTCAATCAATTTCTGGCCCCCTGTGATCAATCTCTCCGTCGATGGGAAACGCTTCTTTCAGTCTACCTTATCCATACCCCTCATTATTTTGTACATCTACCATGCCTTCTCACGAACTCCCCTGCACGGCGACAAACAATCTCTGCCTGTCCTGTCTCTCTTCATGACTGAAACTCTTCAGCCCAGACACTGTCCGAGTGAGTCTCTCCTCCACCTTTCCCAGTGCGATCACATTCCTGGACTCACGTGAATTGCAGACAATAGTCCAGGTAGATCCGAATGAACCTTTTTTACATTCTGTATCAGCATGCGGCGTGGCTCTGCAGCATTGCGGGTGGCCTTGCGATCTGGAGTCACATGGAGGTCAGACCAGTTAAGGATGTAGTGAAACAGATTGTTTTTTCAGACAACGGATTGAGCATATTCTTAATTCTCGCAACCAGTAACAGTGAGTGCAACGGCACAGACTGGACGGTATAAACGTGGAAGTATATGTTGGATTGTGCAATGCCTCAGTAAAATGGGGTATGGGACGGAAAAGAGGGTTCGGGGGAGTGGGAGGGGGAGACATCGTCGAGAACGTTTGGGTTAAATCCTGAGACATGAAACGCAGAAACATCAGAGAAGGTAATTCGATGGAAAGCACCTCAGAGAATATTATCATGAATAAAGGATTATTTTCGTACCGTGTTTCACCAAAAGTATAACTTTGAGAGAACTAACAGCTATGTTGTGGATTCGAGCCGAGGACACTGCAATCACAACGCAGAATACGCACTGCTAAATGGTTACAGCTTTCCACAGAGCACTTTTGCAAACTACAACCAGTATGGTAGCAGAGGAAATGTCAGTGAGAATGTACACTATCAGTCCTTAGAGACAGGCATGTGGGAAACTTTAATAGGATGAATCGTTAACTTTAACGTCCCCAGAGACTCTGGAGATTCCATGAATGAGAGTATTGGAGAATGGGATTAATGACATTTTCCAAACTCATGGAACAGCGCATGATATTGTTGAAATGTATGCTTCAATACCATTATAGTTTAACATCGGGTACTTAATCACTTTGTCCACACATGGCAGTACTAACTGTTGCAGGCAATCACACATAATCCGAGTTCCAGACCCGGAATCGCAGAAGCTGTGTGAAACAGTCACGAAGATCCAATGGGAAATTGGGATGGAATGACGGGAGAGAGGTGCGTGTATTTCCGAGGTTAGGATTCCTCCTGGTCAAAAGCAGGATGGAACGGAATACTTGTCCCCATTTATAATATTATCGCCATAAGCAGTCCATGTTGCTGAGACAGCCGATTGGCGAATCTAAAGCGTGGCGAGACTTCAAATTTGGGGTGACCAGGTTCTAAAATTCATTTTCCTATTTGGATCAGTGTTTTTGACATTGGCAGTAGCAGCTGCTTTTGCTCGCATCAGCTCAGAATCAGCTTCTTGTTCCCAGTGAATGCTGCTATCTGGAGAAGCTGGTGTTGTGGTTATATAATAAACTAGTCATCCTTGGGGACTCAGACACGGAACTGGCAATGCTAAAGTTCGACGAATAAAACCTGGAATGAAAGCCTGACCTCAGGAACAGAGATCATGGCTTTAATTTCTTGCGATCCCATTCATGCATGTCCCCTATGCAGGGGATGCTGCTATCTTTTCCCAATCCTGCCTATTTGTGACTCTAGCACCAGAATAACATAGCTGACCCTTCGTCTGAGAATGCGGATCGTGTGGAGAAGCAGGCAATTCGGCCCTTCCAGTCGACACCATCCCTCCAAAGCGCATCCTGTCAGACCCACAATCCATCCCTATTCTATTCCCCTACATTTCTCATGGCTAATCCCAGAAACCTGCACACCTTCAGACTGTGAGAGAAAACTCAAACAAGCAAAGAGAGAATTTGCAAACTGCACACAGTCATACGAGACATGGATTAATGATATTTTCCAAACTCATGGAACAGCGCATGATATTGTTGAAATGTATGCTTCAGTAGCATTATATTTTAACATCGGGTACTTCATCACTTTGCCCACACATGGTAGTACTAAAATCCATGTCTCTCATGCAGCGAGACAGCAGCGAATCAGGATGAACAACAAATGCTGTCCTGACCAGCGACATCCACACCCTGTTGGTATATCAGGAAGAATAAAAACACATTCACAACATGGACAACGGGACTTGCGTCTGCGTGGACATGATTTGAACCAATCGTTCCCCCCTGGGTAGATACAAGGACACCGATATCACAGAGAAACCAGGGCAATGCGAGATTCAATTGACTGCTGAAGTGGAAACTCATTTACTCAGTAAAACTGGGGACAGACTGTTCAACAGTCCCGTGTGTGGAAAGGGCTCAGTGAGCAAAAGAACCTCCAGAGTTACCAGCAAGATTACATATCCGAGAAGGAGATCAACTAAACTGTCAATGCTGCTGTTTATCACCACCATCTGCCAGTTTCATAGACTCAAAGTCATAGACTCACACAGCATGAAAACAGGCATTTCTCTCCAACCAGCTCATGCTGAACATCATGCCAAACTAAAAGATTCGCATCTGACCGCTCCTGTAACTGCTGAGGCTTAATAATGCCATCATGATATTATTACTGCATTGTTAATACGAATGTCCAGATATAATTCTGTGGACACGGGTTCAAATCCTGGCATGGCAGATGCTGGAATTTTATTTCAATAAATACCTAGAGCTGAAGAGTATAATGATGATGTTGAATCAGTTGTTTTAGATCTGATTCACTAATGCCTGTTAGCGAAGAAAACTGCCATACTTATCTAGTCTGGTTGGGATGTGATTCCAGATCTAAAGTATCGTGGTTGATTCTTAACTGCTCTATGGGCAATAAATAATGGACTGGGCATGAATGAATGGCTTTTTAAAAATCCCACTGAAACATTCCAATTCATTTATCGATCCAAATATTCTGTAAATATTGTAAATGTCCTTTCATTCATCACTGCCTCAGAAAGTGACTTGCACACATGAATCATCCTCTGTTAAAGAAAGCCTCTCGTGCCTTATTTTAAATCTCTCTCTTTTCACCTTAAACATTTCTCTTTCGTCTTGAAGTCCACCTCCTTGGAGAAAAGATAGTTACAGTTAACTCTATCTGAACTCTCAATAATCTATAAATTTCTATCAGGTCACCTTTCAACCTCCATTGCTCGAGTGAAAATATTCTCAGCCCATCTAGCCTTTCGTTATAACTCAAACCTTCCCCATGAGCAATACACTGGTATACCTCTTCTGAACCTACTCCAGCTGAATAATTTCCTTGCGATTACTGGGCGACAAGAACTGGACGCAGTATTCCAGAAGACGCGTCTCCTAATGTCCTATTCAACGTCAACATAATGTACCAACTCCTACGCTCAAAGGACTGAGCAACGAAGGCAAAATGACATTTTTTTAAACCATTCTGTCTATATGTGTAACAAACTAAAAAGAATTATGTACCTGCATCTCCGGCCTCCGTGTTCCACAACACTATGCAACGCCCTGTCACTAAAATAGAAATTGGGTTAGGCATTCACGAATTTTTGAAGGTGATTGCACAAGGGATCAAGTGGTCTCGAGGGGTTAGAGATACATTCTGTTCTTAACTGCAGGTGGGAATATAAGAGCAGGGAAGGGATGCTGGCACTTTAGCAACTGCCTGTTCAGAGAAGAGTCAGAGGACCGGCCACAAGTCTGGTCATTGCATTAGTCGTTTTACTTTCGGGGGAATGCTAAAATAAAGGATGGAGGGCTGAAATAGAATATTTGGCAGATCAAGTCTCGATCAGAACTCAATCAGATCTTCGCTGACAATGCTCCAAGTCAGGCTGACACGTTCTTTGGAGGGGAACATGCAGATGGAGTCATTCGATGCATACGTCCATTAGACAATAGAGCATACCTCAGTCTTACATTTAATCAATGACCTAGCTTCCACAGTCTTAGCTGACAATGAATTCCATACATTCACCACTCCCTGGCTGAATACGTGTCTCTTATTACAGGTCTCAAATGTCTTTCCTTTTCTCGAAGGCTGTGCCTTTCGGTTCTAGTCTGTACTTAAAATGGAAACCCCCACCCAGCATCCACTCTGTCCAGGCCATTCACGATTCTATAAGTACCAATTAGATTTCCTCTTATCCTTTCAAACTTCGTGGAGTATAGACCCAGAGTCCTCAAACGTTCCTCATGTGTCAAGCTTTTCATTCCTGAGACCATAATGGTGAATCACCTCTGAACACACCCCAGGACCAGTGCACCCTTCCTGAAATTTGAGCACCAAACGTACGCAGAGTAATCCAGATGTGGTCTGACCAGACCCCTTTCGAGCCTCAGAAGTGCATCCCTGCTTTTATATTCAAGTATTCCAAAAATAAATGTCATCATTGCAATTGTCTTCCTAACTACAGATTCGACCTGCAAGTTCATCTTGAGAGAATCCTGGGCTAAAACTCTCAAGTATCTTTGCACTCCAGACATGTGAACGTTCGCCCCATTTAGACAATAGTCCGTATCTTTATTCTTGCTACCAAAGTGCATAACCTCACACTTTCCCATATTTTGCTCCATCTGCCATGTAATTTCCGGCGCGCCCTACATGTCTATATCATTCTGCAGCATCCCCGCCTTCTCATTCTACCTGTCCTTCTATCTTTGCATTGTCTGCAAATTGGCACACATTGCCCTCGGGTGTTTTATCGAGATCGCTAATGGAGAAAATTAAAAGTTGTGGTCCCAACACAGCCTTGATGAACGCCACTTGTCACCAGCTGCCATCCTGAGAAGGATCCTTTTTTTCCCAATCACTGCTTTCTGTCCTGCGAGCGCACCTTGCCTCGGACATCATGGGCCCTTATCTTATTCAGTAGCCTCCTGTGCGGCAAATATTAAAGGCCTTCATAAAGTACAGATGCATAGCATCCATTGGCTCTCCTTGGTCTACCTTCGTCGTTACTTCCTCAAAGAGGAAATCTTCCAGATTTGTCAAGCATGGCCTCCCCTTGATGAAACCATGCTGACTTTGCCATATTTTGACATACACTTACAAGTATTCAGAAATTTCATTCAACGCAATGGATTCAAGGACATTATCCACAACCAAGATTTGGCAGATTGGTCTGTAATTTTCCAGCTTTTGTGTTGTTTCTTTATAAATGGGGTGTCACGTTTGTGATTTTTTGGTCCTGATTCTAGCGATTCCTGAAAGTTTGCCACTAACGTATCCACTATTTTTTCAGTTGTTTACCTTATTACTCTGGAGGGTACTCCATCTGATCCAGATGATATATCCAAAATCAGGCCATGCAGTGTTTCTTGCACTTTCTCAGTCATAGTCACTAGACTCACATCTATTCCCCCATTCTCTTGTATGTTTGTGTATAACTCATGTCTTCCACTGTGAAGACTGGCACAATGTAATTTTTCAGTTCCTCAATCATTTCCTTGTTCCCCACTACTGTCTGTCAATTGTCATTTTCTATTGGCCCATTGTGCACTTCTACCTCTCTTTTGCGTTTATATGAATAAAGAAACAACTGCAGTCTTCCTTTATATTAGTAGTTAGCTTACATTTAATCTTCTCCCTATTCATTTGCTTTGTTGTTGCTCTTTGTGGGTCTTTGTGAGCTTTCCAATCCTCTGATTACCCACTGCCCTTCGCTACATTATATGTTTTCTCTTTTGCTTTTATGTAATCGATGGCTTTCTCAGTCAGTCATGGTTGCCTCAACCACCCAGCACCATACCTCATTTTCCACAGGATGGGTCTCCGATGTGTCTGTTAAATTACGCTCAGACAGTCCTGTCATTGCATTTCCACTTTCCTGCTTACTAGCTAGGTTGTTTTCTCACCATCATCATCCAGCTTCTTCCCCATGCCTCTATAATTGCTTTTATTCAACTTTAGTACCGTTACCTCTGATTATATAATCTCCCTCTCAAATTGCAGGGCAAATTCAATCATGTTATCATCACCGCATCCTAAGGGTTCTTTCATCTTCAGCTCCCTTGTCACGTCTGCCTCATTGAACAACCCTAAATCCAATATTGCCTGTTCACTCCTTGGCTCCACCAGAAGCTGCTCCAAAAATCCATCTCGTCGACATTCCACAATTCAATTGAATTGAAATTATTGTCACGTGCACTGAGGCACAGTGAAAAGCTTTATCTTGCGATCAATACAAGAAGATCTCAGTGTTAAGTAGCATAGATGTATAAATAATATGTAAACATGTACTAGGTTGGCCTTTGTGACTGTCCGGGCCGAGTTCACCACTTGCTGTAGACATCTCCGATATTGAATGGTACAGGTGCCAGACCAGGTAATGATGCTTCCAGACATAATGCTTTCAATGGCGCACCTATAAACGTTGGCTGATGTATTCGCAGTGGTGATTCAAGTGATCATCGATTTTTTTTTATATTTCGAACACCTCTAGCAAGATACCATCATCAGACATATATCCCTCTTCAGTCCCTGTCCACCGTCCACAGGGACCATTCCCTGCAGGAAAGTCTGTTGCACTCTGACGTCACTCCCAATACCTGAACCAACTGGCTCCATGCTGTCTTCCCTCTGCATCGCTGCTTTTGTGACACATAATTGCATAGAAACTAAAAGCCCGCGCAGGAATAGGTTGTCCAGCCCTTCAAACCTACTCCGCCGTTCAATGACATCATTGCTGATCTTTCTGAAGACTCAAATCCGCCATCTCACTGTATCCCTTATTTCCTTTATTGTTCAAAAGAAGTATCGCTCTTAGCTTTAAAAAAATTATTGAACTAGCGTCATCTTCTTCGCTGCGTAATGGATTCCATATATGAACATCCGTCTGGGTGGAAAAGGTCCTTCTGAACTCAGTCATAAATCTGCTTCCTCTAATCCTGTGGCTATGCCCTCTTGTCCGAGTTTCACTCACAAGTGGAAGCATCCTTTATAATTCTCTCCATTCCATTCCGTTCAATGTTTTATGTTTCAGTAAGAGTCCCCTCTCATTTTTCTAAATTCCAAAGAAAATAATCCTAATGTATGCAGTCTCTCCTTATAGGCTAACCCCCTCAACCATGGAATCAACCCAGTGAACCTCCTCTGCACCCCTCCCCCCACCAGTCCCAGTATGTTCGTTCTCAAATAAGGGGACCAAAAGTGCACACAGTACACCAAGGATAGCCTCACTAGCATCTTGTACAGCTCCAACATAGCATCTCTGTTTGAAACTTCATGAACCTACGTTACATCTGTTCAATTTCTATCGCGATGCCCTGCTATTTCTTCCTTGATAATACACTCAAGCATCTTCCCCACTGCAAAACTTAAGTGAACTGATCAATAATTCCAATGTTTTATCCATCTCCCTTTTTAAACAGTGGTGTCACACTAGCAGTTTTCCAATCTGCTGGGACTGCCATGCACCCTCGTGAATTTGAAAATTGCCACTAGTGCACTTGCTGTTTCTCCCACCATCTCCTCCAATATCCTGAGATGTATTCCCTCACGGCCAGGAGACTTGTTCATCCTCAGCTCCATTAGCTTGCCTAACGCAACCTCTTCCGTCACCATGTTTGTTTCCAGGTCCTCACCTACACGTGTCTCTTTGCCACTTACTGGCATGTTATTAGTATTCTCCACTGTGAAGACTGACACAAAATACCTGTTCAATGCCTATACCATTTCATAACATCACATAACTAAGTGCCCCTTCTCATCCTCAAAAGTACCATTAGTTTAGCCACTCTTTTTCCGTTTTATATTTTTAGAGGAAATTTTGCGATTCGTCTTTGTATTCTTTAGTAGTTACTTTTCCTCATGTTTATCTTCAATGTTTTCCCAATCTTCCAGTTTCATGCTGTTCTTGGCCATTTGGTATGCCTTCTCTTTCACTTTGATAGCCTCCCTTATTTCCTCAGACACGCAGGGCAGATTTTCCTTTTCACTGGAATATACTTTTACTGAGTAATTCTACAAAAAAATCTTTTATGGAAGTCCTCCACTGCTCGATATCTGTCCCAGCATATAACCTTTGTTTCCAGTCTACTTTAGCCAGGTGCTCTCTCGTTCTATTGTTGTGCCCCTGCACATGCACAGGACACTGGTATTGGATTTTAACTTCACACTCCAAATCTGAATTCCAAGTTCTGCCATATTGTGATCACTAGTTCCAAGATGATCCCTAACTATGAGATCATTAATTATTTCTGTTCCAGTACGCAGGACCAGATCGAGGATTGCTGAATCTCTCGATGGTTCCATTGCATACTATTCAAGGAAACTATCATGGGTACACTCAACGAACTCCTCCACAAAGGTACTTTGACTGAGCGGCTTCGACAAAGCTACATGTAGATTATTATTTGCTGGCCAATAGACTGCACCTATCAGTGAATTTTTCTTCAGAGAATTTCTACTTTCCACGCAAATTAATTCAAATTCATTCTCCATCGAACTTATAGCGTCTCTCCACACTGCCCTGATGTCGGCCTTGTATGACAGAGAGACACCACCTTCTTTACACTGCTGTCTGACCTTCCAAGTAATCTCGTTCTCCTGAATATTGAACTCGCAATCGTGGTCATCCTTTTGACGTGTCTCTCTAATATCTATTAAATCATTTTCATTCGTGTTGATTTGTGCTATTATCTCTTCAACCATGTTACAAATGCGACGAGCATTCAGGTGAAGGGCCTTTTTTTTAGTTTTCTTGTCCTCATGATTTCTGTAATAATATCTGCTTTTGCTTCTTGTCACTCCTCACCTATCCATTGACGTATTCTCTCCTCTGTTTCCAATGGCCCAACACACCTTCCAGGTGAAGCAACGCATGAACTGCACTTCACGCAATCCACTCTACTGCAATCACTACTAGCAAAGTGGTTTCCACTATTTTGGGAAACGAAGTTTGGACTGGGTGACCACATTGCAGAACATCCAAGTTTCGTCTTCAAGAAGACTTACAGCGAACCTTAGCGCATGTTGGAAGCACACCACCTCAGTTTCTATTTGGGAATTCTGCAGCCTTCCAGGCCCCATATCAATTTATTTCTAAGGGCCTGAACTCTCCCATGTCCTATCCCCCATCCCACACGCCAGGCCTTGTTGTCACATGGCCGCCCATAACTCACTACACATGGTTCGCCACTAACAGTCTCCATTAACATGTATTCACCCTGCCAGCCAAATCATCATCCATTCCATTGTCCAAATGTTCTTCTCTTTATTTGAACTCTATCCTTACCTATCGTTTATTCCTTTGCCTCCCCCAATCCCCACTGCATCTTCTGCAAATAGACCAACGTTTTCCAAGCTATCGTCAGTTCAGAGTAATGATGGCTGGAATCGAAATGTTAACTCTGATTTCTTTCCTTAGATGTTGAGTTTTTCCAGCACCATCTGGTTTTGGTCTCGTAGAGTCGGATACAGTGAATGTTCGAGGAAGAATGACTGTGCATGGCCTGTTACAAACATTGATACTGTGCTTGTGCAATGATCCCCGACACAGAAGACAGAACTCTGTTCCTTTTGAAAAGTTCTCTTGTGGGTAGTTCTGAACACAAGGCGAGCAATCGGCATCAACTTCTTCGGCCAATGAAGACAGCAATCATGTCTGCCTGTGTTCTCTCTTGTATGTGATGAACAGCAGAGAGAAAAGCCACCCTCATATCAGATATGAACGAATTGGACTCCACGCAGGAGGTGTTACCAAGTTATAGTTTTTTTTCAGATAGAGAACATTCAAACGCTTTCTCACTCTAACAGTGTGCCATTGCGTATCAAAGCTCAAGAGTTTATAGGCGCAAAGGCTGAAAACATCGTTTTCCAGTTAAAATACGTGAATGTGTTCCCTCCAGTGTATACTTGTAAATAGGATAACTTGATGAATCATTAAACACATTCAGCTGGCGAACAGTCCTTTTGTGGGAAGACATCTGTATAGAATGCAGGAAGACTCACTTAGAGGTTCTTGATCAGTTACATCTAGAGACTGAGACAATACTGGAGGTTTTGTGAGTCTTAAACGTGGACAAATCCCCAGCTCGGAGTGAAGTTATATCTCACGTTGCTCTGTGAGACAAAGGAGCAATTTAAGAGGTTCGGACCAATGTGTCACATTCCTCTTTGGCCACAGGGAAGTTCGTCGAGGACTGAAGGACTACTACTGGGGTTCCACTTTTTAACAAGGCAGATTGAAACAAAGAAGGGAATTACACCCAAGTGAGTCTCACAGGAGTGGTCGAGAAACGTTCTTAGAAACCTCTGAATGAGAGAATTAATTACGACTTGTCCAGATCTGATTAAATGTTTTGAGGAAGTGATCAGATGTTTAAATGGGGAGAGTGAAATTGATGTACTGTATGTGGGTTTCAGCGAGATCCCACTCGAGAGACTGACAACAACCCTCACCCACCACCCTCTGTCTCCCACTGTCATCCAATTGTGTATCCAGTTGGCTAGCTCTCCCTGATCCCTTGTGATCTACACTTACTGACCAATGTATCATGCTACACCATGACCAAGGGTTTGCTGAAGAAGGAAACAACGTCTGTTGCCCTGCCTTCATCTATTTTCTCGGTCACATCATGAGCAAACTCCAGTCAAGTTTGTGAGACATGTTTTCCCACGTACAAAGCCACGATGGCTGTCCGTAATGAGTCCTTATCTTTGCAAATGCATGTAAGTCCTACCTCTCAGAATGACCGCCAACAACTGACCCACCCTGATGTCTGGTCATCAGTCTGTAGTTCCCTGGCTTCCTCTTGCAGTCTATCTTAATTAATGACACAACATTATAATCATAGTCAGAGAGTCATACCGCACTGTTTGATTAACACTAACAATACTCTAAAACTGATCTCCTACCACCTACCTGTTCCTAGATCATGTCCCTTCAAACCTTTCCTGTTCCTGTACTAATCCAAATGTCGTTAAACATTGTAATTGTCCCCACATTCACCCCTTCCTTGGGAAGTTCTTTCCACACGCATCCCACTCTCTGTGTAACAATGTGTCCCCATGTATTATTTTTTTAAATGTCTCTCCTCGAAACTTCAGAATGTCGTGCCTTGTCTTGAAACTCCCCTGCCCATGGGAAAATACAACTCCCATTAACTCTATCTATCCCCCTCATCATTTTATAAACTTCTATGAGGTCATCTGTCAACATTCAGGTTTCAATGAAAAAATACCAACCTATCCAGCCTTTCTTTATAACTGAAACCCTCCATTCCCATCCACATCCCAGTAAATCTCCTCTGAACCCTCTGTAGCTTAATAATATCCATCCTATAACTGGGTGATCCGAACTGGACATAGTATTCCAGAAGCGGACTCATCAATGCCCTGTATAATCTCAATGCGACTTCCCAACTCCAACTCCAACTCTTGCAATCATAGCAAGTGTGGCAAGCAAGTTCTTTTTTTACCATCCTGTCCCTTCGTGTTGCAATCTTCAAAGAATTACGTACCTGAATCCTGAGTTCTACAACACACTCCCAAAGATGCTACCATTAATTGTTTAAGCCCTGCCCGTGTTTGTTGTACCAAATGCATTCCCTCACATTTATTCAGATTGAACTCCATCTACAGTTTTTCAGCCATTCACGCATTTCATCAGGATACCTTTGTAATCTCAGAAAACCTCATTCACAGTCCACAATGCCACCCTCCAGTCTATCAGCTTATCACATGCAGCTCTCTATGGTACAAATATCTCTGCTCGGGGCCCTAAAATTTCTTCAACAGCTTCCCACAATGTCCTGAGATACATTTTATCTGATTCTTGGGATTTATCCACCTTTGTGTTTTAAAACCTCCAACACCTCCTCTTCTATAATGTGGAATTATTTCAAGACATTGAGTCATTGAGATATATAGCACAGAAACAGATCCTTCGGATCAACTCCTGCATGACGTATCTAGTCACATTTGCCAGAATTTTGCCAATATCCCTCTAAACCCTTCCTACTCATAGTCCCATCCACATGCCTTTTAAATGTATTTCTGTCACCCTCCACTATTTCCTCTGGCAGCTTATTCCATACACTCTGCAGGAACCAATTGTCCTTTAGGTCCCTTTAAAAAGTTCCTCTCGCATTTTGAAGCTATGGCCTGTCGGTTGGGAAACCCTCAGCCTGGGGAAAAGAACTTGCCTATTGGCCTTATCAATGATCATTATGATTTTAAACAACTTTATCATTTAACTTCTCAGCTTCCTATATTCAAGTGAATTCAGCCCCAGCTTATTCAGCATTTCCCTGTAGCGCAAACCTACCAACTGTGGCAACATTTTTTCTGAACCCTTTCATGTTCCACAACTTCCTTCCTGTGGCATTGAGAACAGAATTGCTTACAGTATTCCAATAGTAATCGGGCCAAACACTTTTTAGTTCCCTGATCTCCCCAGTATTTATCCACGTTAAGTTCCAAAGTGAAATATTTGTTTAGAATCTTATAATTTCACACATCGTTGGCTTCATTGATCATTAAGGATACTGGTTTTGTCCCTTGCTCTTCTTTTGCTCTCAATACACTTGCAGAATCTCTTTCAATTCTCCTTAATTTTCTCTGCCAAAGCTATATCATGTCCCCTTTTTGCATTCCTGATTTCCATGTAAACTGTATTTCTACAGCCCGATGCTCTGAAGAGATTCCCTTGAGTCAGCCAGTTATATCTGACATGTGTCCCCTTTTTTCTTGACCAGAGCCTCGAAACTCAGCCAATGTTTCCTAATTCTGTCAGCATTGAGCTGCATACTAACAGGAATATGCTGGCGCTGAACGCTCCTTTTATCTCGGTTTTAAGATATTCCTACTTGCCAGACTTCCCTTTACCTGCAAATAGCCTCCCCATATCTAATTTAAAAGTTCCTGTCTAATACTGCCTTGCTCCATTGTATAAATTGAACTTGTGGACCAGATCTGTCCTGTTACATTGCTATTTTCAAACTAATACAATTGTGGTGACTTTCCAAAGGGCTACCCCACTAACACCTCAGTCCCGTTCCCGACCTTGCTTTCCAAGGGGAGGTCAGGTTTAGCCCCATTCTCCAGTTTGGCCATTTACATAATGACTGGGAGTTTTTGAAACACACTTAACAAATTCCTTCCATCCAAATGCTTAACTCAGTAGCAATCCCAGTCCAAGTTTGGAAAGGTTAAGATCCCCTACACTTACAACCCTATTATTCTAACAGGTATCTGAGATTGCCTGACACATTTGCTCGTTCATTTCCCATTGCCTATTGCTGCAGTACGACCGTAGCAAACTGATGACCAATTTCTATTTCTCAGTTCCACCAATATCGCTTAACTGAGCGATCCTGCATGAATACTCCCTCTAGGTACTGCTGGGACTTTTCCCCCAATCAAAACCACCAGCTCTCCTCCTGTTTTGCCTCCTGTTCTGTCCTTCCTGTAGCATCTGTCCCCTGGAACATTGAGCTGCTGGTCCTGTCGCTCCCTCAGCTGTGTTTCTGTAATACCTACAACATCCCAGTCCCATGTTCCCATCCATCCTCTGGGTTTATCTGCCTTACCTGTCCGGCTCTTTGCATTGAAATAAATGCAGTTTAATCCACCAGTTTTCCCTCATTGCCTGCTATGTTCTTGCCTGCCTTGTCTATTTATATTGCTCTCTTGAACATCTGTACCAGTCTCAAATTTCTTTCTGGCCTTACGATTGTTTGGGGTACCACACACCTGCCAGATGAGTTTAAATCCTCTCGAGCAGCTCCAGCAACTCTCCCCACCAGGATATGGGTCCCCCTCCTGCTCCCAGTTCAGGTGTCTTCCCAACCCTGTCTACTTGTGCTGACACCTTCATACATTCAGACATTCAGGGACTTGTCCACCAAGGTCCATGTGTTTCCCAGTACTCCAGGAGGACCTACAATTCATGACGGATATCGTTCACTTATTAAACTTCCAACAGTGATCAGAAGTAAACTCCATCTGCCTTTACTCTGCTCAGTTTATCATCTGATCAATATCAGACGACAGCCTGAGACCATCCCCCTCACTGTGGATAACACGCTCACCTTTCATGTCATCTGCAAACCTACTAATGATACCTCCTCCTTTCACATCTCTGATATTAATGTACATAATAACCAACAATGGCTCCTGCACAGATCCCTGTGGTATTCCCACTGGGCAAAAGATTCCAATCGTGAAAGACACCCTACACCAATTGTGGATCCAATTTTCCAACTTGCCTTGGATCCCATGGGCTCTTCCCTTTTGGAACAGCCTTCCATGTGGGACCTTGTCAAAGATCTTAATAAATTCCGTGTTAACCACATCATCTGCACTGACCTCATGAATATCAGAGCACAATCCTCGACCAAATCCATACAGATTATCCCTAATGTATTCCTGTCCTTTGGAATGTTGATTCATCGTGTCCGTCAGAATTGTTTCTAATTATTTGCCTCCCCAGCTGTCAGACTATCTGCTCTGTAATTACCTGGCCTATCCCTGCTGCTCTTGAACAAAGGAATCACATTAGCGATCTTCCAGTCGTTCAGCACTTCACCTGTGGCCAGCAAAGTATTAAATACGTCCACCAGGGCCCTAGCAATCTGCTCCCTTCCCTATCATTACGGCCTGGGATATATTTTATTGTTACTGGGAATTTCTCCACCTTTTTGCCTGTGAATACATTTAACGCCTCCTTCTCATTGATCTTAACATGTTCCAGAACCTCACTGTCCTAACTGAAATCTCCGGCTACAATGTCTTTCTCCTAAGTGAATACAGATGGGAAGTATTCATTGAATACATAACCTACTTCCTTTGTCTCCATGTACTGATTGTCCCTTTGGTTTCTAACAGCCCTCACTGTTTAGTTGGGGATCCTCTTAGTCTAACTGTACTTATTAAATATCTTGTGCCTTATCCTTAACATTATCTGCTAAGGATAATTTGTGACCATTGTTTACCTGTTCATATTTAAGGACCCCACCACCACGCCCACCAACACCCCCGCTCCCTGTTTTCTATCTAATGCCTTTGTTACCCATTATTGTTAGCGTTGTCCATTTTGCCTGAGTTTCCACAAGGTTGTGAACCATTGAATATTTATGTTCCACATTTTGTTCACCCTGTAACCACATCTCTCTGGTGTCTAAATCTCTTTCATCTGTGTTACAAATCCAGCTACCTTATTGAAGAGACTTTGTCTATGCAGAAAAAAAATCAGTACACTTTCCCACAATTTCCTATCAGAAACCAATTCACTAATGTAGAGTTTTAGTTAAACCTTTTCCCATCCTGTTCCTTTCTGCTTGTCTTCAGCCACATCCCCCTGCTGTTCCGATGCATCACCTTTTCAATTTGGATTTGGAAGACACTTTGCTGTGGGTATACCGTGCAGACCACGTGAGGATGTGCAGATGTCCATCTCGAAATGACAAGTGCTTGGGTTTTTTGTACATCATCAACGGTCTCATACATGTTTATGGATTGTTAATCATAATATTTGAATTTATTGATTTCAATTTCCGCCATTTCAGACGGTGGGATTCAAACCCGTCTCCCCTGAATATTAGCTGAAGTTTGGGATACATGCTCTAGCAATAATACCACTCGGCCATCACTTTGCCTGCTCACAGGTTGCTCATTCCTGACCGGTTATAACAGTGCATCATGAAGCAAAACCTGTTCTTTTGTCACAATTGTTTGATCCTGACACCTTCCTGCACTTTGGTGATATCACTCAGTATCTCTCCATGTGATTTCCCTCACTGTGTGGGTCTAATTGCTGCCTCTGACAGTGCCTCTCACTCTTGCAGCTACTCCAGATCCTGAGCCAGCAGAATTCTCCACTCCAGAGAGATGCAACAGCACAAGCCAGGGGTGGAGACTGGGATTTTCCAGATCTCTGTGGGACTCAGTGCCATTCTACATGTGTAACCTTCACTACATCAGTGTAATTTTCCGTTCTGTCTATTTGTCTGTCTCCTGTAGGTAGTCAGGAAGTTCCTGACTCAACAGACTTCCCATCTGCTGGGTGTCTCGTCCATCACCACATTGAAGATGGTTGGTCAGCCAGAGAGACAAAGGGCAGGGAGATCTGGAGCCTTCAATAAATCCTGCTGTGAGGTAAGATCAGTCACAGTGCACAGTGCACAAAGCAGACAGCAATGAGTGGGCTACAAACATCGCTAAAAGGACATGATATAGATACAGTCCGAGAACGGGAGCACAGTACAGACACACCTCTAGCTCAATCACCACCTCTACTTTTACTTACGTTGCACTGAGACAGCATAGAGAGTTCACAGTTATCAATCCAGGCCTGTGCTGTCTTAGTGAGTATCAATACAACAGAGAGGAATTCAGGCCTCCCACGAAAAGGTGGGAATGCTGCCTGGGATCTTTCTGTTCTGTGTTCTCTCTCCAACACTGTACCTATGGCATGTCTTGTGGATCAGTTTCTTCAATAATTTTTAACTCCTAAAGTCTTCCCTAGCTCTGTAACCTCCTTCTTTCCATATAGGCCTCCGCATATTTGAAACGTACCGCATTCCAGACTACCACCCCTGTGGCTGTAGCTTGCTTCAGTGTCTACAACATCCCTTATCTCAGTATTCTCCTCCTCTTTAACTGGGTACAGGGTCATACAGCAGGAAAACAGGACCTTCAGTCCAAGTCATCAATGCTGACCATTTTTCCAATACTGAACGAGTCGCATTTGCCTGTGTTTGGCCCATATCCCTTCAGACCTTCCCCTCTCCATGTACCTGCCTCAATTTCGTTTCCATGTCGCAATTGTTCTTGTTTTGCCCATGTGGCCCTGGCAGATCGTTCCATCAAAGCACCACCCTCAGCTCCCTCTATAATGTTGCCCCTCAGCTCCCTCATTAAATCTTTGCCCTCTCACGTTATGTTTATACTCTCTAGTTTTGGACTCACTTACCATTGGCTGTTCACCATTCTTACTCCCTGCATGGTTTTATAAACCTTTATAAGGTCACCCCTTATAAGCCTCCTCTGTCCAAGGGAAATATTGATGACAATGTTACAAATATCTCCAACTCATGTATGAAAGTGCTGGCCAATGACGGCAAGTGTGCCAAATGCTGCTTTCCCCACCCTGTCCACCTGTGATGCCACTTCCAAAGAACAATGTAACTGCACCCCTTGGTCTCTCTCTGTTTGACAACACTACCCAGGGCTGTACCATTAGCTGTGTTCGTCCAAAACTCAATACCTGAATTAAAATCCATCTTTCATGCCTTGGTTCACTGACCCAGTTGGTCGAGATCCCCTTTGATAACCGTATTCACTGCCCACTACGCCATTAACTTGTTCATCCGCAAAATTACTAACAATGACTCTGATATTCTCAGCCAAATTGTTTGCCGTTGATGCACATCAGGAGACCCTGCCCCGATCCTTGTAGCACCCTGCTTGTCACAGGCCTCCAGTCTGAACAACAATCCTCTCCCACCACCCTCTGTCCCCTACTGTCAAGCCAATTTTGTATCCAGTTGGCTATCTTGCCCCGGATCCCATGTCATCTAATCATACAAACCAGTATTTCATGCTATATCCCATCAAAGGCGCTCCTGACGTTAGTGTAGACAATTTACAGTCACCACTTCAACAAAAGCAATCAAGTTAGTGAGACCTGACTTTGTACACACAAAGCCGTGCTGACTATCTGTTATCAATCCTTGCCTTTCCAAACACACATAATTCCTGTCTGGCAGAATCATTTCCACAACTTACCCACCACTGACATTGGGCTACTTGGTCTTTAGTTCCCTGGGTTTCCATCGCAGTCTTTCTTAAATAATGGAACAAAACCATGTTGTTGTCAGAGCTGTACAACATGGAAACTGACCCTTCAGTTGATACCAACCATAATCTCAAACTAAACTCATCCCAGCTGCCTGTTGCTGGCCCAGATCCCTCCAAACCCTTTCTTATCCATGTACTTAACTAAATGTCTTTTAAACGTTGTAATTGTACCAACCTCTACCTCAGGAAGTTCATTCCATACCCAAACCATCCTCTGTGTAACAATTTCACCTTATATCTTTTTTTTAAACATCTCTCTCTTCTAACCTTAAAAATATGGCCCGTCCACTTGAGACTCCCTCATCCGAAGAAAAATGCAATGACTATTAACTCTATCTATGTCACAACTTTTTAAAAAAACTTTCATAACGTCACCTCTCAAGCTCTAGGCTCCACTGAAAAAAACAAATCTGTGTATCCAGCCATTTTTCAGAACTCAAGCATTTCATACCCAGCAAGGTCTTGGTAAATTGCTTCTGAACACCCTTCAGGTTAATAATATTCTCCATATAACAAGGCGACCAGAACTGGACAGAGTATTGCAGAAGAGTCCTCACCAATGTCCGTACAATATCATAATCACGTCCCAAATCCTCCACTCAATGGACTGAGCAATAGTCAGGCATGCCAAGCACTATCTTATCCAACTTGTGATGCAAACTTCAAGAATTATGTACCTGAACCCGGAGGTCCCTCTGCTCTAGAACACTAATCATCCCTAACATGAATTGTATAATCTCTACCCTTGTTTGTTTTACCAAGTGCACTACCTCGCATTTATTCAGATTGAATTACCTCGACAGGTTTTCATCCCATTCACCCACTTCATCAAGATCTCTTTGTAACATTAGAAAACCTCCTTCACTGTCCACTAAACCACCCTCCAGCCTTCCAGCCCATCACACATGGCTGTCAATGAGACAAATACCCTTGCTCAATTTCTCAATACCCTTCCGCAATTTCTTCCCCAGCATCCCACAATGTCCTGTGATACACTTAATCAGGTCCTGGGGCTTTCCATACCTTCGTGTTTTAAAACCACAAGCACCACCTCTTCTATAACATGCTCTTTTCAAGTCATAGAGATGTACAGTATGGAAATAGACCCTTCAGTCCAATTCATCCGTGCTGACCAGAAGATTTAAATAAAGTCATCCTATTTACTAGCACTTGGCCCATGTACTGCTGAACCCTTACTCATATACTCATCCAGATACCTTTTAAATGTTGTAATTGTATCAGTCTCTGTTACTTTCTATCTCAGCTCATTCCATACACACATCACCATGTGCATGAAAAGGCTGTCCCTTCAGTCCCTTTTTAAACCTTTCCCCTCTAACCTTAAACCTATGCCCTCTAGTTTTGCACTTCCCAACCCCTGGGAAAAGGGGTTTACCCAATCCATGCCCCTCATGTTTATATAAACCTCTTTAAGGTCTCTGCTCCAGGGAAAATAGCCACAGCTTATTCAGCAACAACCCTGGCAACATCTTGTAAATCTTCTCTGAACCCTTTCAATTTCACAACATCCTTCCTATAGCAGGGAGACTGGAATTACGGAGTACTCCAATTGTGGTCTAACGTATTACTCTTGTTCCCTGAGTTCCCCAGTCTTTGCCCACTGTAAGTTCTGGAGTGAAAAATTTGTTTAGGGTCTTAGCCATATCTGCTAATGAAAGCCAACACATCATACGCCTTCTTAACACCTTCTCAAATTGGGTGGTAACTTCAGGGACACAGGATCCCTCTGTTTGTGTACACTGCTAAGAATCCTGCCTTTACCCATGTAAGGTTTTTCTGCAGGATCTTCCAATCTGAAAACATCCCAAACTTTGTAACTTGCTACAGTTGCTACAACACTCATAAACTGTGAAACCTCCTCAAGTCCCTATATTCCTAATGCCTGCAAAATCCTCCAGTCCCAATATCCCTCCTTAACTCTTGTAAATGTCACCGGCCTCCACTGCCCTTATGAAGAACATTGCAGAGGAGGGAAGAGTTGTAGAGACCGGGCCATGTTACAGAGGTAGGAAGGGCTGCAGAACCTGGAGGATGGTACTATAGGAAGGGACGTGGATCCTGCAGGAGGTTAGAGGGACCAGGATTCATAGAACCTGCAGGATGGGACCAAGAATGGGTTGTGGAACATGAAGATTGTTATGATTTGAACCACAGATCATTTTTGATTGAACCATTCAGCTGTTCTTAGAGTCAAAGAGATGTACAGCATGGAAACAGGTCCTTCGGTCCAACCCGTCCATGCTGACCAGATATCCCAACCCAATCTAGTCCCACCTACCAGCATCTGGCCCATATTCTTGCAAACCCTTCCTATTCATATACCCATCCAGATGTCTTTGTATCAGCCTCCACCATTCCTCTGGCAGCTCATTCCATACACGTACCACCCTCTGCATTAAAAATATTGCCCCTTAGGTCTTATATCTTTCTCCTCTAACCAGAAACCTATGCCCTTCAATTCTGGATTCCCACACCTGAAGGGTAAAGACTTTGTCTCTTTAGCCTCTCCATGCCCGTCATGATTTTATAACCCTGTGTAAGTCGCCCCTAATAATTTTATGAACCACTATAAGGTCACCCCTCAGCCTTCGATGCTCTGGGGAAAACAGCCCCAGTCTATTTAACCTCTCTCTATAGCTCAAAGCCTCCAACCCTGACAGCATCCTTGTAAATCTTTTCTGAACCCTTTCAAGTTTCACAACATCCTTCCGATAGGGAGGTGACCGGAATTGCACACAATATTCCAAAGTAACCTAACCAATGTCCTGTACATCAACAACATGACCTGCCAACTCCTGTACTCAATACTCTGACCAATAAAAGGAAGTATACCAAATGTCTCCTTCACTATTCTACCTACCTGCAACTCTGCTTTCAAGGAGCAATGAACTGCACTCCAATATCTCTATGTTAAGCAACACTCTGTCAGACCTTACCATTAAGTGTATAAGTCCAGCAAAAACATGCTTTCGCAAAATGCAGCACCTCGCATTTATTTGAATTAAACTCCATCTGCCATTTCACATCCCATTGGCCCATCTGATCAAGATCCCATTGTAATTGGAAGTAACCTCTTTCGCTGGCCGCTACACATCCAATTTTGCTGTCATCTGCAAACGTACTAACTATACCTCTTATGCTCGCATCCAAATCATTTATCTAAACATTACAAAATATTGGACCCAGCACCGATCCTTGTGGCACTCCAATGGTCACAGGCCTCCAGTTTGAAAACCCTTCCCCACTATTCTTTGTCTTCTACCTTTGAGACAGTTCTGCACCAATTGGCTAGTTCTCCCTGTATTCCGTGAGATCTAACCTTGCTAACCAGTCTCCAATGGGGAACTTTGTAGAACGCCTTACTGAAGTCCACATAGATCACATCCACTGCTCTGCCCTCATCAATCCTCTATGTTACTTCTTCAAAAAACTCAGTCAAGTTTGTGAGACATGATTTCCCACTCTCAAAGCAATGTTGACTATCCCTAATCAGTCCTTGCATTTCCTTGACCCTGACTCAGGCAAGTACATCCTGTCCTCACGATTCCCTCCAACAACGTGCCTACCGATGTCAGGGTCACCAGTCTATCGTTCCCTGCCTTTTGTTTACTGCCTTCCTTAAATGGTAGCAATACGATAGCCAACCTCCAGGCTTCTGGCTCTGATGTCCTGTTTCTAGAGATCTTTACCGGAATGGCTGTGCACTGCTTCAGGTTCCCAGGCTGGGAGGTGTGAGTTCAGATGTAAATATATTTGCCCATTCTCTCTGTGTGCCTGAGATTGACCTGGTGGTGCTCTGATAGGAAGCACTCTCAATATATCCGGTAACATTCAGATGTACAGGACTGACCACAGCTCACCTCATCAAAGCCTTCGTTCAGAATGTTCCTTATTTTAATATTTTTAAATGGCAGTTTTGTGAGATGCAGGGATTGAGGAGTTGTCATTTTTGAAAGAATGAAACTTTTATCATTGACCCTGACCCATGCAACGGGAATTCGTGGATTCTGTTGTTCTCTGCAGACTATCACTCAGAGGATTGTATCACCAGGGAATCTGAGTGCGGATAGTCTTTGCTTGGGAGAGTGTCAGTTTACCAGTTGATGTCAGCTCGGACACAGTGTTTCTGGACAATGTGTAACTGTGTAAATACCTCACCGACTGGTTCAGGGGGGAGTGCACTGGGCCCTGAGCACCAGGAACTGGGAAACCTCATGCTGTTTGTATGTGGCAAAAGTGAGAATTGCAGATGCTGCAGATCAGAGTCTTGATTAGAGTGGTGCTGGAAAAACACAGCAGGTCAGGCAGCATCCGAGGAGCGGGAAAAGCGATATTTTGCCTGATGTCGATGCTCCTGCTCCTCAGATGTTGCTTGACCTGCTGTGCCTTTCCAGCACCACTCTAACCTAGACTCTATTTGTATGTGGGGCTTGGCACCAGACTGGGTGAGAGCAGCTCCCTGAGTAAATGACAGATCCGGAGCTTGGGTTCCTCCTGCTGTGTTTGACCTTGTGCCATATCGTTATCTCCCTCTCATGAGTGAGCGTGTCATGTTCTCCAGTCCTGACAGTGTCCACTCCCTGGAAACCCTTGCAGCTGTTGAACATCTCCCTTCTCTCTCATTCCCTCCAGCGCTTCCAACCTGGCCTTGGTCTTGTATCACCTACAATCCTAAATGACCAATGTTATCGCATTGCTTTCCTTTGAGCTGTGTGGGAACAAACCTGAAGTAGTTTTGGCCCATTGAAAGAAAAAGACAACTTCCCCTTCTCTACCTTTGTAAAACAGAGTCTGCTTGTTTGTCTCTCTCCCATAAGGGGAAGGAACAATCCCTTCAGCATCCACTCTGTCCATTCCCCTGAGGAGCTGTACATTTTAATGAGGACAACTCTCCTCCTGATGACCCTCAGTGGCACAGCACCGAAGTGACATGTTTATGTTCCCCGAAATTCTGCAACTGCTTCCTTTTGGTCTATCCCTCCCTCATTCTGAAACCTCCCCCAGTCTAGACAGTGCTCCAAACCACTAATTACTGAGAATGCTCCAAGCTCCTTACCTCTGTAAACTCCTCACACTCCTACAATCCTCCTTGTCTGTGAGAACCCGTTCCAGCTTCTACAGTCCTTCTAAATTATTGCAAGTCCTACAGCCCTCATCACTCTGTATGCTCCAGTCACTACATTTCTCCGTGCATCTGTAAACCCCTTCAGCCTCTTCAAATTTTCCTAACTCTCCAAGGTCCTGCAGTTCCACAAAACATCCCTCTACGTGGAACTTCCACCAGAGACCACGAGCCTCCAGATCTCGGTAATCCCCTGCGGTTCTCTCTATCTCTGTTCCTAGCTTCAGTCCTGACAACCTTACTTCCATATACAGCATCATCAAGTCCCAGCCATCCTCCAGAATTGTGTAACCCCCAAAGACCTTACAATTCTATCTCAATCACTGACTGCCTGCATTGATTTGAAACTTCGGCAATTAGTCAGAGAATCATAGAGATGTTCAGCATGGAAACAGACACGTCGGTCCAACTTGTCCATCAATCAGCAGCTGGCCCATTTCCCTCTAAATCCCTTCTATTCATATACCCATCCAGATGCCTTTCAACTGTTGCAATTGTACCAGCCTCCTCCAGTTCCTCTGGCAGTTCATTCCAAACGCGTACCACCCTCTGTGTGAAATATTTGCCCCTTAGCTCTCTTTTATAGCTTTCCCATCTCAACCTAAACCTATGCCCTATAGTTCTGGACTCACCAAACCCTAGGGAAATGCCATTGAGTGTTTACCCTATCTATGCCCCTCACGTTTATATAAACTTCTGTCAGGTCACCCCTCAGTGTCCAACGCTCCCGGGAAAATAGCCACAACTTATTCAGCAACAACCCTGGCAACATCTTGTGAATTTTTTCTGAACACATTCAAATTTCACAACATCCTTCCTATCGTGGGGATACTGGAATTGCAGCGAACTCCAAATATGGTCTAACGTATTACTCTTATTCCTGAGTTTCCCATTCTTTTTTCCACAGTAAGTTCTGCAGTAGAAAATGTGTTTAATGTCTTAGCCATATCCTGCGGTTCCATACATCCATGGTCTCATTGATCTTTAAGGAGTGCTATTTTGTCTCGAGTTTTCTTTTACTCAATATATTTATACAATCACTTTTGGATTCTTCTTCTCATTATCTGCCAAGGCAATTTCATGTATCCTTTCTGCATTCCTGATTTCCACCCAAAGTGTATTCCTACTGCCCCTGTGATCCTCAGAGGTTCCCTTGATCCAGCTGGCTATACCTGACACGTGGCCCCTATTCCTTGACCAGACCCTCAATAGATAGCCAGTGTCTCCTAATGCTGTCAGCATTGAGCTGCACACAAACAGGAACCTGTTGGTGGTGATCGCTCAATTTATCTCAATTATGAAGTATTCTCACTTGCCAAACTTCCCTTTCCCTGCAAATAGACTCCCCCATCACCTTTTGAAAGTTCCTGGCTGATACGATCAAGACTGGTCAGGCCCCATTTTATAACTTGAACCTGTGGAGCAGCCCTGTCCTTTTCCATCGCTATTTTCAAGCTAATAGAATTGTGGTCACTTTGGTAAAATGCATTCCCACTCACACCTCAGTCCCTTTCCCTACCTTGTTTCCCAAGGGGAGGTCAGGTTTTGCCCCTTTCTCTTTTCAGGCCATTTACATATTGATTGGGATTTTCTGGAACACAACTATCAAATTCCTCCCTTGCAAACACTGAACACTGGCAGTCCCAGTCTAGGTTTGGAAAATTTGAAAACCCCAACCATAACAGCCCTATTATTCTGATTGATATTTGAGATCTCGTGATATATTTGTTCCTCAGTCTGCCACGGATTATTCGGGGTCAGTAGGACAATCGTGTCAGAGTGATGAGCCATTCTTATTTCTCAGTTCGACTAACATAGCTTCACTGGGTAATCCCACAGGAATATCCTCTCTAAGTACTGCTGGGATGATTCATGCAATCAAAACCCATCACTACGCGTCCTCTCTTGCCTCTCCTTCGATGCTTCCTGTAGCATCTCCAACTTGAAACAATGAGCTGCCAGTCCTGACCCTCCCTCAGTTGTGTTTCTGTAGTAACTATAATCTCCCAGTCCCATGTTCCAATCCATGCCGTGAGTTCATTCTCCTTAGCTATCAGGTCCCTTGCATTGAAGTAAATGCAGTTTAATCATCAGTTTCCACCCCCTCCCCCATTTCTTGCTATATTCGTGCCTGCCTTGTCTGCTGAAATTGCTCTCTTTAACTTGTGCACCAACCTCAATCTTCTTTCTGGCCTTCCAACTGTTTAAGTTGCAACATCCTGCCAGATCAGATTATATCCTCTCAAGCAGCTCTAACAATCGCCCCACCAGGATATGGGTCCCACTCCTGCTCCTAGTTCAGGTCCACTTATGCTGACACCTTCAGACGTCCAGAAACTTGTTCACCAATGTCCCTGTGTTCCTCAGTACTCCAGGAGGACCTACTATTCATGACGTATATCGTTCACTTATGAGACTTCCCACAGTGCATTACCTCACAGTGATCAGAAGTAAACTCCATCTGCCATTACTCTGCTCAGTTTATCATCTGATTGATATCTGACTGCAGCCTGAGACCATCCCTCACCTTTCATGTCATCTGCAAACCTACTAATGATTCCTTCTGTTTTTACATCGGAGTTATTATTCCACAAAGTAACCAGCAATGCTTCCTGTGCAGATCCCTGTGTTGCACCCACTGGTGAAAGAATTTCAAACACGAGAAGTCTATCCACTGTTTTTTTTTTATCCACATTACCAACTTGCCTTGGATCCCAATGGCTCTTTACTTTTGGACCAGCCTTCCACGAGGGACCTTGTCAAAGGCCTTATTCAAGTCCATGTAAACCGCATCATCTGCACTGCCCTCATCAATATTTTTCGACACCATTTCAAAAAAACTGAACTGAATTCCTCAGACAGTATCTCACTCTTCCAAATCTGTGATGCTGCTGCAGAGGTGATCCTTGCCTTTGGAAGTGTTGATTCATCCTCAAACTTCATTCCAATATTTTCCCTCCCCCTGCTGTCAGACTATCTGCTCTGTAATTACCTGGCCTATCCCTGCTGCCCTTCTTGAACAAAAGAACCACATTAGTTATCCTCCAGTCATTCAGCACTTCACCTGTGGCCAGCAAAGTTTTATATATATCCACCAGGGGCCCAACAATCTCCTCCCTTATCTCCCATAGCGGCCTGGAATACATTTCATTAGGCACTGGGGATTTCTCCACCTTTATGCCTGTGAAAACATTTAATATCTCCTCCTTATTCATCTTTTCTTGTTCTCGAACCTCACCGTCCCAACTGAAATCCCCGGCAACAATGTCTTTCTCCTGTGTGAATACAGATGGGAAGTATTCATTGAAGTTCTCACCTATTTCCACTGACTCCATTACAGATTGGCCCTTTGGTTTCTAACAAGCCTCACTGTTTACCTGGGAATCCTCTTCCTCGAACTATACTCATTAAATTCCCTGTGGCCTCTCCTTAACAGTATCTGCCAAGGATATTTCATGCCCATTATTTGCCCATCATTGTAAGGATTGCCTTGCACTATCTATATGTTGGTCGGTCTTTGCCTGTTTTCATCACCTTGTATTTCCTTTATCAAGCTCAGGATATCGCTTGACCAGTATTCACTGGAGTTACTGCCTTTGTCATTCATTCTACGCCGAACACACTGGCCTAGAATTCTCCCTGTATCAATTTAACATATTTCCTGTTTCTGAGTGTGAACCCAACAGCAAAAAGTTCCTCCCGGTCTGTGTTGCCAGATCCTGTCTCGTGATAGTGATAATGCCCAGTGACAGTAATATTCTAATGATGATGGGGCTTCCACAAATTTGGCGTCTTCACTTCTGCCCTATCCTTATTTTACCAAAATGACTTTGAAAGCTAGTGTTAGGACCATTATCACCGAAACACTCTAAAAATCCTTATGTCTGTCATCTTGTCAAGCACTACAGCCCAATCACGTTGCTGTAACCTTCTCCAATCCCAACAGCAGTCCTCCATCCTGTCCTACAGCACCTCATTATCTCTAACCTTCCATCATCCAATTCACCTCACTGTTTGTACAGCGTTTCCTACCAACCCTCCCATTGTGTAATGTTCTGAAGCTTCCTGAACGCTCCCGAGATCTGTAACCATGCCCTCTCTCTCTCTTCAATCTTCTCTGTCTCTGTGACTAACTCCCAACACTACAATGTTCCGTACCTTTGACCACCTCCAGTCAGTACTAGCCTTCCTAGCTCTCGAACATCCTGCAGCCACTAAAACCATCCATGTCCCTGAAATATCCTCTCAGTTGTTGTAACAACTCTCATTCTCACAACTGCCTCTGTCGATAACCTCAGCCAGTCCAAAGAATCCTTGCTAACTCAGTAACCTCGCCCAATGTGTACAACTCTGAGTATGACTAACTTCATCCAGTCTCCCCAACTGTCCCTACCTCTAATTGTAGAGAGAATCCACAACCCTCCCTATTGCGTTCACCTCCTCCAGTCCCTCTCATGGACACCATCTATGGAACCTTATCCTGTCCCTGATTATATTCTCTTCCTGTTCCAATAAACCTTGTCAACTTTGTGACCTAGTCCAATCTCTGCAGTGCTCTGTATAATCAGCCTCACTGTGCCTGGAACCGGGCTTCAATTCCAGCCTTGGCCGATTGTCTGTGTGGACTTTGCATGTTCTCCCCCCTGACTGTGTAGGTTTCTTCCGGGTGCTTTAGTTTCCTGCCATAGCTCGACATTTGCACGATACGTGATTGGCCACCATAAATTGACTGTAGTATTCAGGCAAGTGTGCTTTAGGTGAGTTCATCATGAGAAATGCAGGGTTTAATGAACAGGGAGAGGGATGGGTCTGGTTAGGATGCTCTTTAGAGGGTTGGTGTGGGCTTGTTGGGCCAAATGGCCTTTTTCCACACTGTGGAGATTCTATTCAGGTTATTGTCCAGTCCTGTCAACCATCCCTGTCTCTTGAACCTTGCCTCATCCCCAATACTCTACTTATATGTGTAATCTCCAACAGTCTCTAAAACACTCCTTGGCGATGTCAGCTTCTCCAGTCCTTACCACGATCGATATGACTGCCACCTCTTCCTGCTTTTAGAACAATCCTTATAACTGTTGTCATTGGTTACATCACTCCCAATCACTGTTCCATCCTGAACGCCCCCCCCTCCCCCTCCAAAACATTTATATCTCTGTAAACCCATCTGGACTGTGTGTACCTCCTTTTGACAGTCCCGTTCTGAGACTTTCTCTATATCAAAAACATCATTAAGTGTAGGAAACCCTTATTATTGTAACCTCCCTCCAGCCTTACAGCACTGAGGATCTGTAGAAGCTCTCTTCAACTCGCCAGCCATCTCTGTGTCTGTAATCTCCTCCACTCTCCATAATGCATTCACTCTGAGCTCTTCTGTAGTCCATTAAACACTCCTTCACACTGTCTGTATCAGTGTAAACATCTCCAAAAACACAACCTTCCCTCTCTGTGTAAATCCCTACACCAGTCCCTATCCCTCTAAGCTCCGTCTAACAATACAACCCTCCATGTTTGTGTATTCACCTTCAGTCCCTACTCACCTCCCTATCTGTGTAACCTTCTCCAGGCATTTTTGCTTCACTCTCTTCAACTGTCCCTGTCAGTGTAATCTCTTCTGGACCCGAAAACTCCCCTCTCTTTAACTTACTCAGGCAACACAAACCTCACTATCTGTGACCTACTCCTGTCGGAGAATCCTTCCTCTGCGAACTGCTCCAACTCTTCAGCTCTCCATAAACTCCTGCAGTCTTCCAGTCCCTAAACCGCCATCAGTCTGTGGAGACCCTACCACCATCCCTATCTGTGTTATCCTCTCAGGTTCCTGCAACACTCCCGATCTGTAGATCCCACTCCAATGCCAGTGCCTCTCCCGATCCTGTTCCTTCAAGACTCATCAACTATGTAACATTCTTCCGTCACTATCACCCACCGTGTCAATGTAAGCTCCTCCTGTATCTCCATCCAGTTACCCATTTCCATAACCTTCTCCAGCTCTTACACCCCTATCTGTGTAAACATCACTGTCCACTCGAACCCTTCCTACCGCAGGAACGTCCTCCTGTTTGTGTAATACTCCCTTATCTGTGAAACTGTACCCGACCAAACTTACTACCCCAATCTCTGAAAAACGAATCCAGATTCCACAGCCTCCATGTCTAAATAACCCCCAGAACATAAGCCTTCCCATATCTACAAGCATCTTCAGTCACGATGACCCTCCATATCTCTGTTTGTTCCTCCAGATGATACAAACTTCTTTATCTCTGTAATCTGCTCAGCTCCCTAAAACAGTCCCTGTCTGTGTGATCCAGCCCTGTTCTACAAACATCCTTATCCCTCCCAGCATTCCCAACTCCTTGAACCCGTCAACCCTGCAGCTCTCCACATTTCTGTCCCCTCCTATGGGTCTATGGTTCTCCCTCCCCGTGAAACCGCCTTCAGTCCCCACATCCCTCCCAGTCTGGGTCCTCTGCTCCAGATCAGACCATTGCTGTCTCTGTAAACACCTCCACCACTGACAACTCTTCCCATTTGTGTAACCTCGTTCAGACCCCGTACTCTCCAGCTTCCTGCATCCTCTTCCTGCATTGCAACTAAAACCACATGTTTATGTAATACCCACCAGTGCTTAAACCTCCCCAACTCAGTAACCACTTGCAGCCCTGACAAAGCACCTAAACTGTGAAACCTCTTAATTCCCTACAATCCTCCCTCCCTCCCTCCTCAACTTCCTTCATCACCATGAAACCTCACATTCACTGAAGTCTCCTTTTGGCACTGCAACCCTCCTAATGTCTGCAAAATCCTTTTGTCCTGATATCCCTCCCTGTCTCTGTAACCCCTACCGCCCTCCAGTGCCCTTCTGGGGAACATGGCAGAGGAGGGAAGATTTGTAGAGTCCGGGCCATGTTACGGAGGTACAATCCTGGGAATTACAGTTTTAGTCTAATGTCTGTGGGGTGCAGATTATTGGCGAGGACTCTAAAGACAGGATTTATGACTACTTGGAAAACTATAGTTAAATTAGAGACAGTCAGCACGGGTTTGTGAGGGGCAGGTCATGCCTCATAAATCTTACTGAATTATGTGAGGATATGAGCGAATAGGTTGATGGCTCATTCAGAAAATAAGGATGCATGGGATACAGGGAAATCTGTCTGTCTGGATACAGGATTGGATGGCACAGAAAAGACAGAGGGTGGCAGCAGGTGGACAGTATTGAGCCTGGAGCTCAGTGACCAGTGGTATTCTGTAACAGTCAGCTCTGGGACTCTGCTCTGTGTGATTTTTATAAATGACTTGGATGTGAATTTTGGAGAGTGGGTTAGTAAGAGGTGAGGCCATACTGGATTTGGTTCTGGGTAACGAACCAGGCCAGGTGTTAGAATTGGAGGTAGGTGAGCACTTTGGGGACAGTGATCACAATTCGGTGACTGTTAATCTGGTGATGGAGAGGGATAAGTGTGCACTGCAGGGCAAGAGTTATAGCTGGGGGCATGGAAATTATGTGCGGTGAGGCATGACTTAGGATGCGTGGCTTGGAAAAGTAGGCTTCAAGAGAAGGGCGCAATCGATATGTGGAGCTTGTTCAAGGAGCAACTATTGAGTGGCCTTGATAAGTATGCACCTGTCAGGCAGGGAGGAAAGGTTCGTGTGAGGGAGCCGTGGTTTAATATGGAATTGGTTACCCTGGTTAAAGGGATGAGGGCGGCCTATGTAAAGATGAGGCGTGAAGGTTCAATTGGGGAAATTGAGAGTTATAAGGTAGCCAGGAAGGATCTGAAGAAAGAGCTAAGAGCAGCAAGGAGGGGACATGAAAAGTCCTGAGTTGGTAGGATCAGAGAAAACCCAAAGGCTTTCTATAGGTATGTCAGGAATAAAAGAATGACTAGGGTAGGAATAGGTCCAGTCAAGGATAGTACTGAGAAGTTGCGTGTGGAGGCTGAAGAGATTGGGGAGATACTGAATGAATACTTTTCGTCAGTATTCACTCAGGAACAGGACATTGTTGCCGAAGTGAATATTGAGTCACAATTAATTAGAATGGATGGCTTTGAGGTATGTAGGGAAGAGGTGTTGAAAATTCTGGAAAGGATGAAAAGTCCCCTGGGCCTGATGGCATTTATCCTAGGATTCTCTGGGAAGCAAGGGAGGAGATTGCAGAGTCATTGGCCTTGATTTTTATGTCCTCGTTGTCTACAGGAATAGTGCCAGAAGACTGGAGGATAGCAAATGTGGTTCCCTTGTTCAAGAAGGGGAGTAGGGATAACTCTAGTAACTATAGTCCGGTGAGTCTCACTTCTGTTGTGGGCAAAGTCTTACAGAGAATTGTAAGGGATAGAATTTATGAACATCTGGATAGGAATAATGTGATCAAAGATAGTCAGCATGGTTTTGTGAAGGGCAGATCGTGCCTCACAAACCTGATTGAATTCTTTGAGAAGGTGACTAAGGAGGTGGATGAGGGTAAAGCAGTAGATGTGGTGTATATGGATTTTAGTAAGGCATTTGATTAGGTTCCACATGGCAGGCTACTGCAAAAAATACGGCGTTATGGCATTGAGGGTGCGTTGGAGGTTTGGATTAGGAATTGGCTGGCTGGAAGACGACAGAGGGTAGTAGTTGATGGTAAAGTTTCATCTTGGAGTGTAGTTACTAGCGGTGTTCCGCAAGGATCTGTTTTGGGACCATTACTGTTTGTCATTTTTATAAATGACCTGGAGGAGGGGCGAGAAGGTTGGGTGAGCAAGTTTGCGAATGATACGAAAGTCGGTGGAGTTGTTGACAGTGAGGAAGGATGTGGCAGGTTACAGCGGGATATAGATCAGCCTGCAGAGCTGGGCAGAAAGGTGGCAAATGGAGTTCAATGTAGCTGAGTGTGAAGTGATTCACTTTGGTAAAAGTAACAAGAATGTGGGGTACTGGGCTAATGATCAGATCCTTGGTAGTGTGGATGAGCAGAGGGATCTTGGTGTCCATGTACACAGATCTCTGAAAGTTGCCACCCAGGTAAATAGTGCTGTGAAGAAGGCATATGGCGTACTGGCTTTTATTGGCAGAGGAATTGAGTTCCGGAATCCTGAGGTCATGTTGCAATTGTATAAGACTCTGGTGCGGCCGCATCTGGAGTATTGTTTGCAGTTTTGGTCGCCATACGATAGGAAGGATGTGGAGGTACTGGAACGGGTGCAGAGGAGGTTTACCAGGATGTTGCCTGGAATGGTAGGAAGATCCTATGAGGAAAGGCTGAGGCACTTGGGGCTGTTTTCATTGGAGAAAAGAAGGTTTAGGGGTGACTTGATAGAGGTGTATAAGATGATTAGGGGTTTAGATAGGGTTGACCATGAGAACCTTTTTCCACGTATGGAGTCAACTATTACAAGGGGGCATAGCTTTAAATTAAGAGGTGGTAGGTATAGGACAGATGTTAGGTGTAGATTCTTTACTCAGCGAGTTGTGAGTTCATGGAATGCCCTGCCAGTAGCAGTGGTGGATTCTCCCTCTTTCTGGGCACTTAAACGGGCATTGGATAAGCATATGGAGGATAGTGGACGAGTGTGGGTTAGCTGGGCTTGGATCAGCGCAACATCGAGGGCCAAAGGGCCTGTACTGCGCTGTACTTTTCTATGTTCTATGTAAGTTTGCTAATCATACGAAGATTGTTGGAGTGGTGGGTAATGTGGAGGGCTATTGTAGATTGCATAGGGACATTGACAGGACACAGCTGGCCTGGAAGTTGCAGATGGAGTTAAATCTGGAAAAGTGTGAAGTGACTCATTCTGGAAGGTTGAATCTTAATAAAGAATTCAGGGTTAAAAGGCAGAATACTTGGCAGTGTGGAGGAACAGAGAGACCATGGGGTCTATGTCCATAGATCCCTCAAGTTGCCACGCACGTTGGTAGGGTTGTTAAAAAGGCATATATTGTGTTGGCTTTCCTTAGCAAGGGGATAGATTTTAAGAGCAGTGAGGTTTTAGTGCATCTTAATAGCCTCCTAGTGAGACCACACTTGGAATATTGTGTTCAGTTCCGGCCCCCTGTTTACAGGAAGGATGTGCAAGTTTCAGAGAGGGTACACAAGAAATTTACCAGGATGCTGCTTGGAATGGAGAACATTTCTCATGAAAAAAGTTTGAGGGAACTAAGGCTTTTTTGATTGAAGTGAAGAAGGGGGTGGGGCAACCCTGTAGAGGTGAACAAAATGATGATAGGCACACAGAGAGTGAATAGTCAGAGACTTTTCCTCCTATGGAATAAATGGCTGTAACAAGGCGGCATAATTTTAAGGTGAATGGAGGATGGATAAGAGGATAGAGAATGGTAGGTGGTTGGATGGGCTGCCAATGGTGGTAGTAAAATTAGACACATTCGGGACATTTAATAGACTCTTGGACAGACACATGGATAATATTAAAATGAAGTGTATGTAGGTAATTTTGATCTTATAGTTGGATAAAAGGTTGGCATGAAATCTTGACCGAAGGGTCTTGGGCTGAACTGTTCTGTGTTCTATGTTCTGTCTGGTAAGCTGGGTGATAAACTCAGATCAGTGTAAAAAGAAGATCGCATTCAGGAGGAGCTAGTGAACTGGATTCAAAATTGGCTTGATGGGAGGAGACAGAGGGTGATGGGAGACATGTGTTTCTGACTGGAGGCATGTGACCAGCGGTGTAGTGGGTCCCCTGTTGTTTGTTATTTGGATAAATGGTTTGGATGGGAATATTGGTTTCCTGGTAAGTAAGCTTCTTGGGTGACACTGACATTGGAGGTAAAGTGGTTCGTGGAGAAGATGGTATATATTACAACATGATGAACAGTACTGCTGGGATAGTGGGCTGAAGAATAGCAGATGGAGTTTAACTAGATAAATGTGAAGTGTTCTATTTTGATGAAACAAACCAGGGTGGGACCAGTACAGTTAATGTTTGGGCCCTGGGTGGTGTTGTCAGTCAGAGACCGAGGGATGCAGGTACACAGTTCTTTGAATGTGTTGTCACAGGTAGACAGGCTGGTGAATCAGACGTTTGGGATGTTTACCTTCATTGGGGCGAGCATTGAGAGTAACAGTTGGGATGTCATGGTGCATCTATAAAATACATTGGTGAGGCTATCAGAAAAATATTGTTGTTCAGTAAGAAGAACTCATTTGGTTCACTTACCTCCTTGTCGGAATCTGATTCAGACCTACAGCAATATGGCTGACTCTGAGCTACCCTCTGGGTAATTAGCAGTCGGGTCAAAGAATGTTCGTCCAGGCAGTGACAACTACATCCAATGAATGAATAAATAAAAATACCTATGCACTTCCGTACCTCTGGAAACAAGTCCAGCTGCAGCAATCTGTACTGGTTTTGAAACACCATTCTCGACCTGACCACTCTCTGTAACACTCTCACCAACTCCAGCACCTTCACCTCTCCCTGTTCCTATCGTATCATTAAACCCTGACAATGATTCCCCTTCCTAACACCCTCCTCCTGTTACAAGACCTTTTGCAATCCATTTAACATTTACTCCTAAAGCGCACTCTCACTTCAGGATTTTAAGTATTTTGTGCTGATCTTCTCAGCCTCATAATCTAGTATGATCCCTTTTGTCCTGAGTGAGGAACCAGTGGGGATTTCTTGCTGAGGGTTTTACTGTTTCAATGGAATGTCCTTCTGTTGTGTTTTATACTGTTCCTTTAAATGTTTTCCACTGTCCATTTACAGACACATATTTCAGTCTGTTTAGGCTGTTTATCTTGGTCAGTTCTCCTCTCAAACTCATGTAATTGGCTATTTTTGTTTCTAATTGTAGCTTGTCCTTTCTGTGATTCACTTTAAAACTTTTTGTGTATTTAAACTGTACTTTATCACAATTTCCCGAAGGATCTCTCTCGGTGACATTACTCATTCACTCAGTTTCATCACACGGTCGCTCTGACATAGTTACATCCCTAGCCTGCTGCATAGCGAAACACTGAAAAAAAAATTAACCGAACTCCTCTTCCAAAATCAATGCTGTCCGTGTGATTGTCCTAGATTATACAAATATTGAAGTTTTCCAAAATTATCACAATGCCTTTATTAAAAATACAATGAGCTCCTGTGTAATACAGTGATGAGCAATGGAATAATGTTCGTTGGCTAAAATTGTTCTGCTGCTTGTGTCCTTGACAAGTAGTAGCCAGAATTTACATTCCGACTGATTCTACTTCATGATCTGTGGCCAAATGCTTTCTCTGTAATGCCTTCGTTATCCATTATTGTTAGCGTTACCCATTTTGCCCGAGTATCGGCAAGGTTGTGAACTACTGAATATTTTTGTTCACCCTGTATCCATGTTTCTCTGGTGTCTAAATCTCTTTTATCTCTGTGTCACAAATCCATCTACCTTATTGCATTGACGTTGTCCATTCAAAAAAAGTACTCTTTCCCATAATTTATTGTCACAAATATATTCACTGATGTACAATTTTAGTTAAACTCTGTCCCATCCTATTCCTTTTTGCTTGTCTTCAGCCACATCCCCATGCTGTTCTGCTGTGTCACCTTTTCCCTTTGGATTTGGAAAGCTCCTTTTACCTGAACGCTGTCCCTGCATCCTCTCTGTCAGTTTAAAACTCTGTCCATAAACCTACTGACATGATCGGCCAGGACCCTGGTCCCAGCACCATTCCAGTGGGGCCATCCAAAAGGATTATATTTAAAATCAAGTATGGGATGACATATCTCTGGCTGACCAGCCTTTCTTGCCCAGCCGGAGCTGCCCTTGAGCTGAATAACTTTCTCGGCTATTTCAGAGGGTCAGTGAGAGGCAAACTCTTTGCTGGGTGTATGTCGTGCAGACCAGGTGAGGATGGGCAGATGTCCTTCTCGAAAGGACAAGTGTTTGGGTTTTTTTGTACATTAGCAATGTCATACATCTCATACTTATTTGTGGATTGTTAATTACTATTTTTAAAATTATTGATTTCAAATTCCACCATTTTTGATGGTGGGAATCCAACCTGCCTCCTCCGAACATTAGCAGAGGTTTGGGATACATGCTCTAGCAATAATACCACTAGGCCATCACTTCACCTGCTCACAGGTTGCTCATTCCTGATCGATTATATCAGTGCCTAATGAAGCAAAACCTGTTATTCCAACACAGTTGTGTGATCCTGATATCTTCCAGCACTCTGGCAATATCACTTAGTATCTTGCTTTCTGTCTGTCTCTGTCTGTCTCTCTCTTCTGAAGAAAGACAAGGCAGCACAATTCCCATTCTGCCTATTCCTGTCTCCTGTAGGTACTCAGGAAGGTTCAGACTCGATTAACTTCCCACCTGCTGGGTGTCTCGTCCATCACCACATTGAAGATGGTCAGCCAGAAAGACAAAGGACATGAAGATCTGGAGCCTTCAATAAATCCTTCAGTGAGGTGAGATCACTCAAAGTGCACAGAGCAGGGAGCATCGAGAGGGCATCAAACATCGGCTGACAATACATGACATTGATACAGTGCTGGAGGGTGAGCACAGTTCACACACACCCCAGGCTCAATCACCGCCCCAGTCTAAGTTCTGTTGTACTAAGACTCACTACTCTGCAACACTGTATCTACAGCATGTCTTGTCCACCAGTGTCTTCAATAATTTGTAACTCCTATAACAGTTCCTATTTCTGTAACCTCCTCACTTCCCGATAGTCCTTCCACATATTTGAAATGTACTGCATTCCAGACTACTATCCCTATCGCTGTAACTTGCTTCAGTGTCGACAACATGCCTTATCTCAGTAGTCTCCTCCTCCAATAACTGGAGACAGAGGCATGCAGCACAATCCTTCAATCCAACTAGCCCATGCTGATCAGAGTCCATTAACGAGTCACGTTTCCCTGGGTTTGACCCGTATCCCTTCAAACCTTCTCCTCCCCAAGTACCTGCCCAAATGTATTTTACATGTTGTAATTGTACTTTTCTCTACCACTTCCCCTGGAAGCTCATTCCATAACTGCACCATCCTCTGTGTAGAAAATTTTCTCCTAAAATCTCTTTTAAGTGCTTCCTCTCCCATCTCATATTTCTGCCCACTAGAACATGACAGTGCAATATAGGCCCTTCGGCCTTCGATTTTGCACCAACCTGGAACCAATCTGAAGCCCAAGTAGCCAACACTCTTCCAAATCGTGTCCATATGCCTATCCAATGACCGTTTAAATGCCCTTATACTTGACGAGTCTACCACTGTTGCAGGCAATGCATTCCATGCCCCGACTATTCTGAGTAAAGAACCTACCTCTGGCATCTGTCACATATCTATTTATTAATATTAGCATCTACCTCAATTTAAAGCTATCTCCCCTCGTGGTAAGCATCGCCATCCAAGAGAAAAGGCTCTCACTGTCCAACCCATCTCACCTGCTGATTATCTTATATGTCTCAATTAATTGACCTCAAACACATTCTTTTGAACTAAAACAGCTTAAAGTCCCTCAGCCTTTCCCCATAAGACCTTCCCTCCGTACCAGGTAACTTCCTAGTAAATCTCCTCTGAATCATTTCCAAAGCTTACACATCCATCCTGTAATGCAGTGACCTGAACAAATGTGGCTACACGCAGAGTTTTGTAAAGCTGCAGCATGATCTCATCATTCCGGAACTCCATCCCTCTAGCAATATAAGCTCACACACTGAATGGCTTCTTAAAAATCCCATAAACCTGGCTGGCAACTTTCAATAATCTATGTACATGGACATAGAGATCTCTCTGTTCAACTACACTACCAAGAATCTTACCATTATCCCAGTACTCTGTGTTCCTGTTACTCCCTCCAGAGTGAATCGCCTCAAACCTTTCCACATTAAACTCCATTTGTGAGCTTTCAGTCCAGCTTATCTATATTTTTTATGTAGCCTACAACATTCTTCGTCACTACCCATAACTCTACCGACCTTAGTGTCTTCTGTAAATTTACTAACCCATCCTCAATGTCCTAAATTCAGGTCATTTATATAAATGACAAGCAACAGTCCTAAAACACATCCTGGCAGAACCTACCAGTAACTGAACTCCAGGATTGATATTTCCCATCAACCACTACACTCTGTCTTCTTTCTGTGAGCCAATTTTTGATCCAAGCTGCTAAATCACCCACAATCCCATGCCTCCGTATTATCGGCAATAGCCTACCATCGGGAACCGTATCAAACGCCTTCCTGACATACATATACACCACATCAACTGCTTTACCATCATCCATATTTTTGTTCACCTTCTTAAAGAACACAGTAATGTTTGTGAAGCACGACCTACCCTTCACAAAACCGTGTTGACTATCCCTAATCAACTTATTCATCTCCAGATGATTATAAATCCGATCGCTTACAAGCCTTTCCAGCACTTTACCCAGATCAAAGTAAGGCTCACACGTCTAGAACTACCAGGATTGTCTCCACTTCCCTTCTTGGGGTGGCACAGTTGCTCAGTGGTTAGCTCTGATGCCTCACAGCGCCAGCGACCCGTGTTCAATTCCCGCCTTGGGCAACTGTCTGTGTGGATTATGCACATTCTCCCAGTGTCTGCATGGGTTCTTCTGGATGCTCCGGTTTCCTCCCTGCAGGTTAGGTGAATTGGCCACTAAATTGCCCTTAGTATTATGTGAAGGGGTAAATGTAAGGGAATGGATCCGGGTGGGTTGCTCATCAGATGTGGTGGGTGTGGAGTTGTTGGGCCGAAGGGCCTATTTCCACACTGTAAGTAATTTAATCTAAGGGGACAACATTTGCTATCCTCCAGCCTTCTGGCACTATTCCTGTAAACTGACAACAAAAAGATCAAAATCAAAGGCTTGGCAACCTCCTTCCTGGCTTCCCAGAGATTCTGAGGCTAAATCCCATCCAGCCCAGAGGATTTATCTATTCTTAGACTTTGCAGAATTGCTAACACCTCCCCCTTCTGTACTTCAATTCAATCTAGTTATGGGCTCCACTTCCCTGGGGTAAAGACGTTGGCTAATCACCTTATCTGTATCCCTCGTGGTTTTAGTCATCGTCCTGCAATTTGTATCATCGAAGGACAAAGATACAAATAGGTCTGTTCTTGTCCCTGCCACTACTTTGCCACAATGTTCTGGGATACACTTATTCAGGACTTAGGGCTTTCTCTACCTTTGTATTTGAAGACCTCCAGAACTACCTCTCCGATAATGGGAACTCTTTACAAGCCATCACTGTCTCTTTCACTGACCTGACCGCAGTAATTTCTGACATAAAATGTTCATTTAGGGTCTTACCCATCTCCTGTGGTTCCACACATGAATGTCCTTATTGATCTTTGCAGGGCCCTGTCTCTCTAGCTGCTTTTTGTACTTGTGTGTTGTAGAATTTTCTTGCAATCTCCTTAACCTTATCTGCCAAAGCTATCTCATCCCCCCATTTTGCTTTCCAGCTTTATCCGGCTTCTCCGTTTCTCTAAAACCCTCAAGTATCAGTAACATCTTCATCAATCTTTGCTCCATTTACAGTTTCCGGAAATGCTTCCTAAAGCAGGAGGATCAGAATTCTCCACAGTACTCCAACTGGGGACCCAGCAATGCCTTGTACAGCAGTGTCATGATGTGCCAACTTATGTATTCAATTCTCTGACCCATGAGGGCAAGTATGCCAAATTCCACTTTCCCCACCTTGTCCACCTATGATGCAACGTCCAAGGACCTGCATCCCTTGGTCTCTCTCTGTTCGACACGCTATCCAGGGCCCGACCATTAAATGCGTTAGTCCTCCCTGGTTTGTCTGAACAGAATCCAGCACCTGAATTCAGCTCCATCTTTCATTCCTTGGCCCACTGGCTCAGTTGTTCGATATCCCCTTCGATAACTGTATTCCCTGCCCACTATAACCCGTGTTCTATCCGGACTTTTATCAACAAACTTACTAACAATGACTCCCATGTTCTTACTGAAATGTTTTTTGTAAATGATGCGTAACAGTGGACCCAGCACTGTTCCTTATGGCACACTGCTGGTCATAGGCCCCTAGTCTGCACAACAACCCTCTCCCATCACTCTGTCTCCTAATGTCAAGCCAATTTTGTATCCAGTCGGCTATCTCTCCCTGATCCCATGTGATCTAACCTTACTAACCAGTGTTCCACGCTAAACCCTGTCCAAGGCCTTGCTATGGTCAGTATAGACACAGTCTCCTGTTCTATCTTCTTAGTCACGTCTTCAATAAACTCAGGCAAGTTTTTGAGACACTACTTGTGCACTTTGCGTCAACTGTCCCTAATCAATCTTGGCCTTTTGAAATGCATGTAACTCCTGTCCCTCAGAGCCCCCTCCAACACCATACGCACCACTAACGTCAAGCCAATTGGTCTTTCGGTGCCTTGCTTTCGCTCGCAGCAGTTTTAAACACTGGCACAACATTAAACACCCTCCAGGCTTCCAGCCCATCACCCGTGGCTGTCACTGATATAAATACCTCTTTAAGGGGCACTTCTTCCTGAGTTTACCCCAGTGTCCTCGGATATACATGATTAGCTCCAGGGATTTGTCTATTTTTTAGGCGTTTTAAAGTCTCCACACCTCCTGTTTTGTTATGCGGATGCTTTTGATACCTATATTTCCCTGACTTTCCCAGTCTTTAAGTACTGATGTGAAATTTTCATCAAGGATTTCACCCATTTCCTGTGGCTCCACACATGGATTATCCCATTGATCTTTAAGGGGACACATTCTGTCCCTAGTTAATCTTATGTCGTTAGTATTCATGTCGAATCCCTTTGGATTTTCCTCAGCATTATCAGCCAAAGCTTTCTCAGGTCTCCTGTTTGCCTTACTGCTTTCCCACTTCAGTGTATTACTGTACCCACAATGTTCTTTGAGGAATCCAGCTGGCCATATATGACATGGACCGCCTTTTTCTTGACCAGAACGTCAATATACCCAGTCATCCAGAATTTTCTACTTGTAATCAGCATTGTCCTTCACACAAAGAGAAATATCCTCACCCTGAACTCTCATTTTACCTTTCTTGTGAAAGCTTCCCACCTGCCTGAGGTGCATTTACCTGCAAATAGTGTCCACAATCAACTGTTAAAAGCTCTTGACCAATACCTTCTGGATTGGGGCAGGACAATGTTGATGTTTCACTTATGGACCAGGCCTGTCCTTTTCCATAACTGTTTTCAAATTAATACAGTTGTGGTCACTTTGTCAAAGTGCTCCGCAACTAACACCTCAGTCCCTTTCCCTACATTGTTCCCCAAGGGAAGGTCAGGTTTTGCCCCTTACTCCAGGGGGAGGGCAAACAACCAGTGGTAATTGTGCACATCAGTACACACGGCATAGATACAGTTGGATGGGATCTGGTCAAGTGAGTATTAGAAGTTAGGTAAGAAGTTAAGAAGCAGGACTACAAAGGTAGTGAGCCCCAGATTTCTCCCAGTGCTGCTCGCAGTGAATATGGAAATAAAAAGACTAGCTGGATGGATGAGTGCCTGAGGAGCTTGTGGAGGGGGAAGGGTTTTTATGTCTTGGATCATTGGGGTCTCTTCTGGGGTAGAGGTGACCTGGACAAGGGGGATTCTGAAAAAGAGAGAGACCATCGGCCAGTCAGAGGAAAATACACCAGCCACCGAGAGCACGTTTCCTATTCAGGATATCCAGGGGCGCAGTCAAGGGAGGGAAAAGACTTCTGGTTTAAAGGACATTTGGTTTGACACATGAGGCCTTACTGGTAAGGCAGGTGAGGTCAGAGCATGGATTGGCTCTGGGTACTGGGATATTATAGCCATAACAGAAACTTGGCTGAGAGAAGGGCAGAACTGGCAGCTCAGTGTTGTGACAGAAAGACATGCAAATGAGGAGGGGAGTGCACTTTTGATAAGGGAGAACATAACAACAGTGTTCAGAGAGGATATTCCTAAAGAGCCATCAAATGAGGCCATATGGTTAGGAGTTAGAAAGAAGAAGGGGACGGTCACTTTGTTGGGACTGTATTACAGACTCGCAGATAGCCAGCGGGTATGAGAAGAGCGGATGTTAAAGAGATTGTAGGTAGCTGTAGGAATAAGAGAGTAGTATTGATTGGATATTTTAATTTCCACTGGATTGACTTATGCATTCAGAGAATAAAAGGCCCATTTGGATAACAATTTGTCAAATGGGTCCAAGAAAGTTTCCTTGACCAATAAGTAGACGGTCCTACTCTACTCAGGTGGGCGCAACATTGAATCTCCACTGAGAAAACGAGATGAGGAAGTGACTGATGTGTCAGTCAGAGAGCACTTTGGATCCAGTGACCGCAACTGTCTTAGTTTTAACATAACTATAAAAATGATAGGAGAGGTCCACAGGTTAGGGAGCTAAGCTGGAACACAGCCAGTTTTGGGACCATCAAGCAGGACCTAGCAGAGGTTGGGTGGGTGAGTCTGTTTGAAGGAAAAGAAACGACTGGAAAATGGGAAGCTTTTAAAAGTGTGATACTGAAAATCCAGGGTCAGTGTTTTCCTGTTAGGGTGAAGGGAAAATGGCAGGTTTGGGGATCCCTGGCTGATGAGTGATATTGAGGCTCTGGCCTGGCAAATGAAGATGGTATACATTGGGTCTAAGGGTTCCGTATCTACCGAACCTTTTCCAGCCCTAAAGACACAATCAATCTGTGGAGACCCTATAATCTTCGCAGGTCTCTGCCACACTCTGATCAGTCGAACCCACTCCAGTCCCTGTGACTGTTCCAATCCAGTTCCTCAAGGACCTGCGATCTGTGTAACATGCTCTCATCATTGTCACCCACACTGTCAATGTAAGCTCTTCCAATATTTCCACCCATCTACTCATCTGCATAAACTTCTCCAGCTCTTACACCCCTATCTGTGTTAACAACAACCTCCCCTACAACACTTGCCCACTTTGGCCAAACTGGAGGAGATTACTAATGCTCCTTTATCTGTGTAACTGTCTCCAATCAAAATTGCTGTTCTCATCTCCAGGAAAATCTGTCCGATTCCACATCCTCCATGTCTAAATAACACCAGAACCTAAGAATTTTGATATCACTAAACCTGTTCAGTCCCAACTACCCTCTATATGTATGTTTTTTACTTCCAGTCTATTCAACCTACATTATCTCGGTAATCTGCTCCATTCCCTTAATAGTCCCTGTCAGTATAAACCAGCACTGTCCTATCACTATCCTTATCCCTGTAAACTGCTCCATCCCTCCCAACCTGCCCATCTCCATGAACTCCTGCAGGCCCTACAGCTCTTTGCATTTCTGTAACCTCTTGAGGTTCTATGGTTCCCATTCTCCCTGTCAAACTACCTGCAGTCCCCAAATCCCTCCCAATATGCGTCCTCACCTCCAGATCAGACTATTGCTGTCTCTGTTAACATCTCCACCTCTGACAACTCTTCCCATTTGTGTAACTTCATTCAGACCCCATACTCTCCAGCTTCCTGAATCCTCTTCCTGACATTGCAATCAAAATCATGTTTCTGTAAAATCCACCAGTGCTTAAACTTTTCCCAACTCAGTAACCTCTTGCAGTCCTAACAAAGCACCTAAACTGTGAAACCTTTCATTTCGCTACAATCCTCCCTCCCTCCCTCCTCAAATGCGTTCATTACCATGTAACCTCCCAATTACTGCATCCTCCTTTTGGCACTGCAACCCTTCGAATGTCTGCAAATCCTCCTGACCTGATATCCTTCCCTATCTCTGTAACCCCCACCACCCGCCAGTGCCCTTTTGGGGAAGCTAGCAGAGGAGAGAAGAATTGTAGAGTCCGGGCCATGTTACGGAGGTAGAATCCTGGGAATTACAGATTTGGTCTAATGCCTGTGGTGTGCAGATTATTGGAGAGGACTCTGACAGACAGGGTTTATGACTACTTGGAATACCATAGTTAAATTTTAGACAGTCAGCATGGGTTTGTGAGGGGCAGGTCATGCCTCACAAACCTTATTGAATTCTTTGAAGATATGACAGAATATGTTGAAGCTCATACAGAAAATAAGGAGGCATGGGATACAGGGAAATCAGTCTGTCTGGATACATGATTGGATGGCCCAGATAAGACAGAGTATGGCAGCAGATAGACAGTATTAAACCTGGAGCTCAGTGACCAGTGGTGTTCTGTAACAGTCGGCTTTGGGACTCTGCTCTGCTCTCTGTGATTTTTATAAATGACTTTGATGTGGATGTTGGAGAGTGGGTTAGTAAGTTTGCCAATCTGGTGGAGTTTCATTCTGGAAGGTGGAATTTGAGTACAGAATGCAGGGTGAAAGGCAGAATGCTTGACCGTATGGAGGATCAGAGAGATTAAGGGGTCCATGTTCATAGATTACTCAAAGTTGCCACGCACGTTGATAGGGTTGTTAAAAATGCATATGTTGTGTTTGCTTTCCTTAGCAAGGGGATTTATTTGAAGAACAATGAGGGTTTACTGCATCTTTATAGCATCCTGGTGAGACCACACTTGGAATATTGTGTTCAGTTCTGGTCCCCACTATACAGGAAGGATGTGCAAGTTTTAGAGAGCGTACACAGGAGATTTACCAGGATGCTGCCTGGAATGGAGGGCATTTCTTATGAAGAAAGGCTGAGGGAGCTAAGGCTTTTCTCATTAGCGTGAAGAAAGGGGTGGGCCAAGGTGGTAGAGGTGAACAAGATGATGAGAGGCACAGAGAGAGTTAATAGTCAGAGACTTTTTCTCCTATGGCATAAATGGATATTACAAGGGGGTGTAATTTTAAGGTGAATGGAGGATGGATAAAAGGATGGAGAATGGTAGGTGGTTGGAATGCACTGACTATGGTGGTAGTAAAGTTAGATACTTTTGGGACATTTAATAGACTCTTGGATAAGCACATGGATGATAGCAAAATAAAGCTTATGGAAGTTAGTTTGGTCTTATAATCGGATAAAATGTTGGCATGGCATCATGGCCGAAGTGTCTTGTGCTGTACTGTTCTGTGTTCTACGTTCCGTATGGTAAATGGGTAATAAGCTCAGATCAGTGTAAAAGGATATGGCATTCAGGAGAAGCTAGTCAACTGGATACAAAATTGGTCTTGATGGTAGGAGACAGAGGGTAATGGGAGACATATTGTTTTTCTGACTGGAGGCATGTGACCAGCGGTGTAGTGGGTCTCCTGTTGTTTGTCATTTGGGTAAATGATTTCCTGGTAAGTAAGGTTTTTGGGTGATACTAAAATTGGTGGTAAACTGGACAGTGATGAAGGTTATCTGTGATACAACAGTGTGAATAGTACTGCTGGGAGAGTGGGCTGAAGAATAGCAGATGGAGTTGAATTAGATGAATGTGAAGTGTTCCATTGTGGTGAAACAAACCAGGGTGGGACTTGTACACTTAATATTCGGGCCCTGGGTAGTGTTGTCAGTCAGAGACACGGGGATGCAGGTACACAATTCTTTGAAAGTTGCATCACAGGCAGGCAGGCTGGTGAAGCAGGCGTTTGGGATGGTTACCTTCACTGGGCAGAGCATGGAGAGTAGGAGTTGGGATGTCACATTGTATCTGTACAAGACATTGGCGAGGCCACCATAAATGCATTGCTGATCAGTAGGAAGAACTCATCAGGTTCACTTCCCTGCTTTTGGGAAGGGCAACAAATATTCTCACCTGGTCTGGCCAACATGTGACTCCAGACCCACAACAAGAGGGCTGACTCTGAGCTGCTCTCTGGGTAATTAAGAGTGGGGTCAAAGAATGTAAGTCCAGGCAGTGACACCCACATCCCATAAATGATTAAATAACAATACATATGTCCCTCCCTACCTCTGCAAACCCCTCCAGCTGCAACGACTCGTACTTAGTTTGAAACAAACTTCAGGCCCTGACCACTCTCTGTAACACTCTCACTGCCGCCAGCACCTTCACCTCTCCCTGTTCCTATTGTGATATTATACCCTCACAGGGATTCCTCTTCCAATTGCCCTCCTCCTGCTAACAGACCCTTTGCAACCCCTTTAACACTTACTCCTAAAGCACACTCGCACTTCAGGATTTTAAGTACTTTTTGTTGATCTTCTCAGCCTCATAATCTAAGGTGATCCATTTTGTCCTGAGTGAGGGACAGGTGTGAGTTTCTTGTTAAGGTTTTGTCTGTTTCAATGGAATATCCTTTTGTTCAGTGATTTACACTGTTCCTTCAAATGTTTACCACTGTTCATTTACGCACACACATGTTTCAGTCTGTTAGGCTGTTTACCTTTGTCAGTTCTTCTCTCAAACTCATGCAATTGGCAATTTTTGTTTTTATTGTAGCTTGTCCTTTCTGTGATTCACTTTAAAGCTTTATATTTCTTTAAACTGCACTTTATCACAATTTCCCAGAGGATCTCTCCAGATGACATTACTCATTCACTAAGTTTCATCACGCAACGGTTGATCTGACATAGTTACATCCCGAGCCAGTTGCACAATGTGTTATTTAAAGAAACACTGAAAAAAATTCTCCGAACTTCCCTTCCAATATCACTGTTGTCAGTGTGATTGTCAAGATTATGCGAATTTTGAATTTTCACTGAATTTTTCGTAATGTCTTTATTAAAAATTCCAGTGAGTTCCTGTGTAATACAATGATGATCAATGAAATGCTGTTCAGTGGCCTAAAACTGTTCTGCTGCTTGTGTCCTTGGCAAGTAGTAGCCAGAATTTACATTCAGACTGACTCTACTTCATGATCTGCGGCCAAATACTTTCTCTGTAATGGCTTTGTTATCAATTATTGTTAGCGTTGTCCACTTTGCATGAGTTTCCACAAAGTTGTGAACCATTTGAATTTTTATGTCCACCTTTTTTCACCCTGTAACCACGTCACGCTGGTGTCTAACTCTCTTTTATCTCTGTCACAAATTCATCTACCTTATGGCAGAGACTTTGTCCATTCCAAAAAAAAACATACTTTAACTGTTTCCTATAATTTCCTGTCACAAATTAATTCGCTGACGTACAGTTTTAGTTAAACTTGGTCCCATCCTGTTCCTTTCTGCTTGTCTTCAGCCACATCCCCATGCTGTTCCAAAGCTTCACCTTTTCTATTTGGATTTGGAAAGCTCCTTTCACCTGAACCCTGTCCCTGCATCCTCTCTGTCAGTTTAAAGCCCTGTCCCTAAACCTACCGACGTGATTGGCCAGGACACTGGTCCCAGCATACTTCCAGTGGGACAATCCGAATGGTTTATTTTTAAACTCAGGTATGGGATGTTGGTGTCTCTGTCTGACCAGCCTTTACTGCACAGCCCTCGCTGCCCTTGAGCTGAGTAATTTGCTCGGCCATTTCAGAAGCAAACACTTTGCTGTGGGGATGTCGTACAAACCATGTGAGCATGGCAGTTGCCCCCTAGTGTATTTTTGATGAACAAACATTGTTTTGGACATCAGCAATGATTTCAGACTTATTCATAGATTGTTAATTGCAATTTTTTAAAAAAATGATGATTGCAAATTCCACCATTTCTGATGGTGGGATTTAAACCTGCCTCCACAGAACATTGGGTGAGCATTTGGATACATGCTCTTGCAACAATACCACAAGGCCATCACTTCACCTGCTCAAAGATTGCTCATTCCTGAGCACTGACACCAGGGCATCAGGAACCTAAACCTGTTCTTCCTACATGATTGTTTCGTTATGAAATTTTCCTGCCCTCTGGTGCTATCACTCAGACTCTCTTCATGTGGTATCCCTCACTGTGAGGGTCGAATTGCTGCCTCTGTCAGCGTCTCTCACTCTTGCAGCTTCTCCGGATCCTGAACCAATTTAAGTCTTTACTCCAGAGAGACGCAGCAGCATATGCAAGAGATGGAGGCAAGGTTTTTCAGATCTCTGTTGGACTTAGTGCCCTTCCCCATGTGTATCCCTCACGGGATCAGTCTAATTTCCCAAATTATTGATTCCTCTGACTCCTGTAGGTATTAGGAATGGCCTGACTCAATAGACTTCCCAGCTGCTGGATGTCTCGTCCATCGCCACATTGAAGATGGTTGATCAGCCAGAGAGACAAAGAGAAGGGAGATTTGGAGTGTTCAATAAATCCTGCAGTGAGGTAAGATCACTACAGTGAACAGAGCAGACAGCAAAAACAGAGCTCCCAACATCAGATAACAAAACATGACATAGATACAGTGCTGGAGGGGGTGCACAGTACAGACACACCCCAGGCTCAATCAACACCCCTATAGTAAGTTCTGTTGTGCTAAGACTCACTACTCTGCAACAATCTATCTATGGAATGTCATGGTGACTTAGTGTCTTCAATAATTTGTAACTCCTATAACAGTTCCTGTCCCAATAACATCCTCCCTTCCCTATACTCCCTCCACATATTGGATTCCTCCCTTCCCTATACTCCCTCCACATATTTGGATTGTACTGCATTCCTAACTACCAGCCCTGTGGCTGTAACTTGCTTCAGTATCTATTACGTGCCTTATCTCTGTAGTCTTCTACAATAACAGGAGACTGGGTCATCCAGCACGGAATAGGTTCCTTCGATCGAACTAGTCCATGCTGAACAGAGTCTATGAACGAGTCGCGTTTCCCTGCACTTGACCCATATCCCTTCAAACCTTCTCCTCTCCATGTACCTGCACAAATGTCTTTTCCATGTTGTTATTGTACTTTTCTCTATCACTTCCCCTCGAATCCCATTTTCTACCTGCACTGTACTCTGTGTGGAAAATCTTCTCCTCCAAATTCTTTGAAATTTTTGTTCTCTCCCATTCCTACTTATATCCTCCAGACACAGAACATAAGAACATGACAGTACAGTACAAGCCCATCGGCCCTCAATGTGTGCTAACCTGTAGACCCAATCTGAAGCCCATCTAACCTTCCCTATTCCATTCTCCCATGGCTATCAGTGATAGAAATATCCATAATCCATATCCATAATCCATATTGATTATCCATAATCAATCGTTGTCGTTGCAAATGCATGTAACTCCTGTCCTGCAGAATCGCTTCCAACAACATCTGCATCGCTGACATCAAACTAATTGGTGTTGATGTCCCTGGCTTTCTCTTGCAGCCTTTCCTAAACACTGGCACAACCCTAGCCACCCCCCAGGCTTCCAGCCCATCACCCATGGCTATCAGTGATAGAAATATCTCTTTATGGGACCCCACAATTTCTTCCTGAGCTTCCCGCAATATCCTGGGATATACATGATTAGTTCCCAAGGATTTGTCCATCTTATGCGCATTATAGAACCTTCACTACCGCCTGTTATGTTAAGTGGAGTCTTTTGAAGACGTTATTGTCCCTTATTCCCTGACTTGCCCAGTATTTCACCAAGTTAAGTTCAAACATGAAATTTTTGTTCAGGATCTCACCAATCTTCTGTGTTTCCACACTTGGATGGCGCCATTCGTCGTCAAGGAGCCATATTCTTCCCCTAGTTAATCTCCTGAAGAATATACTTGAAGAATCACTTTGGATTTTCCTCAGCCTGATCTGCCAATGCTTTCTGTGGTCCCCTTTGTGCCCTCCTGATTTCCCTCTTAAGTGAATACTCCACCTGCAATCGATTCCCTGAATCCAGCTGGCTATGTGACACGTGCCCCCTTTTTGTTGACCAGAATCACAATACCCCCAGTCATCAGTGTATCCCACTTGTGTCAGCATTGTCCTTCACACTAACAGAAAGATGATATCCCTCAAATATCATTTTATCGCTCTTTTGAAAGCTTCCCACCTGCCTGACGTCCCTTTACCTGCAAATAACCTCCACAATCAATTGCCAAAAGCTCTTCACTAATACCTTCTGGATTGCGGCAAGACAAATTTTGATCTTTAACTTGTGGACCAGGCTTGTGCTTTTCCATCACTATATTCAAACTAATACAATTGTGCTCACTTTGCCAAAGTGTTTCCCCACTAATGCCTCAGTCCCTTTCCCGACCTTGTTCCCCAAGGCGTAGTCAGGTTTTACCCCTTCCTGCAGTCCAACCATTTACATTCTGACTGAGACATTTTTCTTGTACATGCCTAACAAATCCCACCCATTCAAGCTCTGAGCACTCTGGCAGTCCCAGACTAGGTTTGGAAAGTTAAAATCCCTGACAATTCCAACCCTATCATTCTTACAGATATCTGAGATCTCCCAACATATTTGCTGCTCAAACTCCCGCTGACTGTTGTTGGCCTGTAGTACAGTCATATCAAACTGATCACCCATTCCCATATCTCAATTGCACCATTATAGCTTCAATGGGTGTTCCCCAGGAATATCCTCTCCAAGTGCTGCAGTGATATTTCACTGATCAAAAACTCCACCCCCTCCTCTCTCACCTCCTGTTCTATCCTCCCTGTGGAATCTGTACCCTGGATCATTGAGCTCCCAGTCCTGTCCCACTCTCAGGTGGGTTTCTGCCATATCTATGGTATTCCAGTCTCATGTTCTCATCCATGCGCCGACTTCATTTGCCTTAATTATTAGGCCTTTTATTTTGAAATAAATGCACTTTAATCAATCAGTTTTCCCTCAATGTCTGCTGTGCTCTTTCCTGATGTTTCTACTTAAGTTCCTGTCTTGAAATTCTGTCCCAGCCTCTACATTCAGACTGCAGCCTGCCACCATCCACCTCACTATGGACAACACCCTCAGCTTTCATGTCTTCTACAAACCTACTAATGATACCTTCTGCTTTCACATCAGAGTTATTAATGTGTATAATAAACAGCAATGGCTCCCGTACAGATCCCTGTGGTACACCCGTTAGTGAAAGAATTTCAATCATAAAAACAGCCCTCCACCAGTTGTGGATCCTGTTTGCCAAATTGCCTTGGATCCCATTGGTCTGTTGGACCAGCCTTCTATATGGGATCTTGTGAAACGATGTAATGAACTCCATGTAACCCACATCATCTGCACAGCCATCATCAAAATCCTCAATCATAATTTCAAATATAAATCTCAGCTGAATTTGGGAAAGGATCTTACTCTACCAAATGTATGATGAGTATCCCAAATCGATCTCTGCCTTTCCAATTTTTGATTCATTCTGTTCCTCAGAATTGTTCCCAACAATTTCTCTCCCCCTGCTGTCAGACTGTCTGCTCTTTAATTAGCTGGCCTATCCCTGCTGCCCTTCTTGAACAAAGGAACCACATTAGCTATCCTCCAGTCATTCCACACTTTATCAGTGGCCAGCAAAGTATGAAATCTATCCACCAGGGTCCGAGCAATCTCTTCCCTTACCTCCCATAGCAGCGTGGGATACATTCAATTGGGCACTGGGGATTTCTCCACATTTAAGCCTGTGAAAACATAAAATACCTCTTCCTTATTGATCGTAATATGTTTGAGAAAATCACCATCCCACCTGAAATCCCGAGCTACGATGCCTTGCTCCAGTGTGAATACAGATGGGAAGTATTCATTGAAGACCTCACCTACTTCCTCAGGCTTCATGTCCCGATTGTCCCTTTGCATTTTTTTGTGAAAACAATTGAGACTGATTGATTTGCTGCAGACAACATCCACCAGTCATCATGGATACGGTGATCGAGTTGTGCGTCTATCCTTGTCAAATGTTTTATTGCGCTGGTGAGGCTTACAGCTTGGTGATTTTGTGGGACAATTTGTTGGAAATACAGCAACGCAGCTGAGATCCGGCATGGGACCGACGAGTTGATGTTCCAGGACAGCGATGGCCGGCTTTCGAATGAATACGCATCTGAATCGATCATGTGACAAGTTCTTGCAGACGGTGAAAGCAAAAGCCACGACAAACCTTGACACAGCAAGCTGACGAGACGAGCGCTGCATATGGTCAGAGTGCGGACTGAATCTACGACCTTGGTGTTATTAACACCACGCTCTAACCAGCTGAGCTAACCTACCAATGAATATTCTGCTTCAAAGCATATTCCTATATTGCCGACGCTCATAACCACGGCGGCTATTGTAACGTACCTTCAACGATCGCTCACTGCGCTTCTGGAAACTCACAGACCTTTGGAGTCAGGGTTATGTGCTGCTGATAAACTGCTGCGAACCTTATGCCAAATGCATTGGAATTGTAACCCAACTGTGGGATTCTTTCTGCTCCCGAAGGACGCAGTTGCTTTAGAGTCAGCAACAGCGCAGAACGCAATTGCACGTTTTGCTCAATGACTCATGTTGCTTTTGCAATCTTCGTTTGACAGCATATTTAGCAGGTTATCACGCCTTCCTGCAGCGTTTGTCAGCGACAGATCAGCTGCTAAGATGACTGCTTCAGACAGCATGCTACATCCTACCTTTGAAAATGGAAAAGGTGCAAACGCTTACAGGCTGAACACTCTCTCACTATTTTGCCTGGCGCGTCAGAGGCTGGGAGCTGACCTTATGAAGGTTTTTCAATCATGAGGGGCATTTTTCGGGTAAATAGATAAGTTCGTTTCTCTCAGGTGGGGCAGTGCAGCACGAGTGGGTATAAATCTGGTGCGGGAGGGTGAGAATTCGACAGGCAGTGAGGAGCAACGGCGTCACGCAAAGGCTGGTGAGTGTCTGCAATAAGTTGCCGGACGAGCTAGTGATGGTTGGTACAATTCCAATACTTTTAAGGAATTTGGATGTGTATTTGAATAGGAAGGGTTTAGAGAGACATGGGTCAAGTGCATGCAATCGTGGCTGGATCAGTTGAAGATATGTGTTCGGAATGGACGAGCCAGACCGAAGATTGTGTTTTCAGTGCTGTCCATATCTAATGGCTCTATGATATTGCAGGTGAAATGATAAAAGAGATGAATAAAATAATGAAGTAAAATTGTCTGAAGTTGTTAAATTCAAACAACTTCAGATAATTTTATTTCAATTATTTTACTTACCTTTTTTATTTGCGTTTTTCTCACTGTTGTGTACCTCTTATTTCTTGATTGTCTCTCTTTCTGTCGCTTCCCACTCTGTCAATACATTTTTACATAGAACATAGAAAAATACAGCCCAGCACAGGCCCTTCGGCCCTCGATGTATCGCCGACCAAATCCTACCAAACCTACACTAGCCCAATAACTTCCATATGCCTATCCAATGCCTGCTTAAATGACCATAAAGAGGGAGAGTTCACCACTGCTACTGGCAGGGCATTCCATGAACACACAACCCGCTGAGTAAAGAATCTACCCCTAACATCTGTCTTATACCTACCACCCCTTAATTTAAAGCTGTGTCCCCTAGTAACAGCTGACTCCATTAGAGGTAAAAGTATCTCAGTGTCTACCCTATCTAAACCCCTAATCATCTTATACACCTCTATCAAATCTCCCCTAAGCCTTCTTTTCTCCAATGAGAACAGGCCCAAGTGCCTCCGCCTTTCCTCATACGATCTTCCTCCCATGCCAGGCAACATCCTGGTAAACCTCCTCTGCACTCGTTCCAATGCCTCCACATCCTTCCTATAGTATGGCGACCAAAACTGCACACAATACTCCAGATGAGGCCGCACCAGAGTCTTATAAATCTGCAACATGACCTCAGGACTCCGGAACTCAATTCCTCTACCAATAAAGCCCAGTACACCATATGCCTTCATTACAGCACTATTTGCCTGGGTTGCAACTTTCAGAGATCTGTGTACATGGACACCAAGATTCCTCTGCTCATCCACACTACCAAGTAGCCTACCATTAGCCCAGTAATCCATCTTCTTGTTACTCCTACCAAAGTGAATGACTTCACACTTAGCTACATTGAATTCCATCTGCCACCTTTCTGCCCAGCTCTGCAACCTATCTATATCCCGCTGTAACCTGCCACATCCTTCTTCACTGTCCACAACTCCACCGACCTTTGTGTCATCCGCAAACTTGCTCACCCAGCTTTCAAGCCCCTTCTCTAGATCATTTATAAAGATGACAAACAGCAACGGTCCCAAAACAGATCCCTGTGGTACACCGCTAGTAACTGCACTCCAAGATGAACCTAGTACATCAACTACTACCCTCTGTCTCCTTCCAGCCAACCAATTCCTAATCCAAACCTCTAATGCACCCTCAATGCCATACCTCAGTTGTTTTTGCATTAGCCTACCATGGGGTACCTTATCAAACGCCTTGCTAAAATCCATATACACCACATCTACTGCTTTACCCTCATTCACCTCCTTAGTCACCTTCTCAAAGAACTCAATAAGGTTTGTGAGGCACGACCTGCCCTTCACAAAACCATGCTGACTATCCTTGATCACATTATTCCTATCCAGATGTTCATAAATCTTATCCCTTACAATTCTCTCTAAGACTTTGCCCACAACAGAAGTGAGACTCACTGGCCTATAGTAACTCGGGCTGTCCCTACTCCCCTTCTTGAATAAGGGGACCACATTCGCTATCCTCCAGTCTTCTGGTACTATTCCCGTTGACAATGACGACATAAAAATCAAGGCCAATGGCTCTGCTATCTCCTCCCTAGCTTCCCAGAGGATCCTAGGGTAAACGCCATCAGGCCCAGGAGACTTAACTATTTTTATCCTTTCCAGTATTCCCAAAACCTCCTCCCTACATACTTCAAGTCCATCCATTCTAATCACTTGTGACTCAATATTCACACCAGCAACAGAGTCCCGTTCCTGAGTGAATACTGACGAAAAGTATTGATTTAGTGTCTCACCAATCTCCTCCGCCTCCACGCACAACTTCCCACTACTATCCTTGACTGGACCGATACCTACCCTAGACATCCTTTTATTCCTGACATACCTATAGAAAGCCTTTGGGTTTTCCCTAATCCTACCAACTAAGGACTTTTCATGTCCCCTTCTCGCTGCTCTTAGCTCTCTCTTCAGATCCTTCCTGGCTACCTTATAACTTTCAATTGCCCCAACTGAACCTTCACGCCTCATCCTTACATAGGCCGCCCTCTTCCCTTTCACAAGGGATTCCAATTCCCTATTAAACCACGGCTCCCTCACAAGACCCTTTACTCCCTGCCTGACTGGTACATACTTATCAAGGACACTCAATAGCTGTTCCTTGAACAATCTCCACATATCATTAGTGTTCTTCTCCTGAAGCCTGTTTTTCCAATCCACGCATCCTCAGTCATGACTCACCGCATCATAATTTCTCTGCCCCCAGCTATAGCTCTTGCACTGTAGTGCACACTTATCCCTCTCCATCACTAAAGTAAAAGTCACCGAGTTGTGGTCACTGTCCCCGAAGTGCTCACCTACCTCCAAGTCTAACACCTGGCCTGGTTCATTACCTAGAACCAAATCCAGTATAGCCTCACCTCTTGTTGGCCTGTCTACATATTGTGTCAGGAAACCCTCCTGCACACATTGGACAAACACCAACCCATCTAACGAACTCGAGCTATAGCTTTCCCAGTCAATATCTGGGAAGTTAAAGTCCCCCATAACAACCACCCTGCTAATTTCACTCTTCTCCTGAATCATCCTCGCAATACTATCCTCTACTTCTCTCGGACTATTGGGAGGCCTGTAGAAAACACCTAACAGGGTGACCTCACCTTTCCTATTTCTAACCTCAGCCCCAACTACCTCACATGGCAAATCTTCCTCCATCGTCCTTTCCACCGCTGTAATGCTATCCTTGACAAGCAATGCCACACCTCCCCCTCTTTTACCCCCATGTCTGACCCTACTAAAACATTTAAACCCTGGAACCTGCAACAGCCATTCCTGCCCCTGTTATACCCACGTCTCTGTAATGCCCACAACATCGAAGTCCCAGGTACAAACCCACGCTGCAAGTTCACCTACCTTATTTCTTATACTTCTGGCATTGAAGTATACACACTTCAAGCCACCTTTCTGTTTACAGGCACCCTCCTTCGAAATCGATGCCTTGTTCCTAACCTCCCTACACTCAAGGTCCTGTACCCTGAAGCTACAGTCCAGGTTCCCATGCCCCTGCAGAGTTAGTTTAAACCCTCTCAAAGAGAACTAGCAAACCTCCCCCCAAGGATACTGGTGCCCCTCAGGTTCAGGTGTAGACCATCCTGTTTATAGAGGTCCCACCTTCCCCAGAAAGAACCCCAGTTGTCCAGAAACCGGAATCCCTCCCTCCTGCACCATGCCTGTAGCCACGCATTTAACTGCTCTCTCTCCCTATTCCTCGACTCTCTATCACGTGGCACGGGTAACAAACCAGAGACAACAACTCTGTTTGTTCTAGCTCTGAGCTTCCAACCTAGCTCCCTGAAAGCCTGCCTGACATCCTCACCCCTCTTCCCACCTATGTCGTTGGTGCCAACGTGGACCACGATCTGGGACTGCACCCCCTCCCCCTTAAGGATCCGGAAAACACGATCAGAGACATCACGAACCCATGCCCTGGGAGGCAACATACCAACCGTGAGTCTCTGTCGCCCCCACAAAACCGTCTATCTGTACCCCTCACTATTGAGTCCCCAAGAACTATCGCTCTAACTTTCTCTACCCTACCCTTCTGAGCAACGGGGCCAGGCTCCGTGCCAGAGGCCTGAACCTCGTTGCTTACCCCAGGTAAGTCATCCCCCCCACAAGTATCCAAAACGGTATACTTGTTCTTGAGGGGAATGGCCGCAGGGGGTCCCTGCACTGGCTGGTTCCTCCCACTCTCCCTCACTGTCACCCACCTGTCTATAACTTTCGGTGTAACTACTTCCCGAAAGCTGTGATCTATGACCACCTCTGCCTCCCGAACGATCCGCAGTTCATCCAACTCCAGCTCCAGTTCCCGAACACGGTCTTGGAGGAACTGGAGATGGATGCACTTCTTGCAAGTGTAATCAGCAGGGATGCTAATGGCTTCCCTCACCTCATGTATGTTGCAAGAGGAACATTGCACTGCCTTCACTGCCATCCCTCTAAAAAGTAAGCTTTAAAACTAAATCTAAAGAAACAAACATGAGAGGTGAGCAAGCGAATGATTTTCCTCTCCACTTGCCGCTTTGCTACGCTTCTCCCCTGTTTTCCATTTTGTCTCTGTTTCACACATCCCCCACATATTTTGTCACGTAACACTGGCTTCAGCCTTGGTCATTCGCGGCTCCTAATCTCCCTTTAATCTCTCCGTGCACTGTCATTATCACCTTTGCATCTGGAGCCTTGACTCTCCTTCTCTCAGCCTGGTGTTAATAGCTCTGTAAATCTCCCCTTTTTTCAAAATCTTTACCAAAGGGTCAGTTAGACTCGAAACGTCAACTCTTTTCTCTCCTTGCAGATGGTGCCAGACCTGCTGAGATTTTCCAGCATTTTCTCTTTTGGTTTCGAATTCCAGCATCTGCAGTAATTTGCTTTTATTAATGACTCTGTGATATTGCTGGGGATATGATGACTCCAGTGGCGATGCATGAGAGGTGAGCAAGCGAATGAATTCCCTCTGGAAGTCGCGGGAAATGTAGTAACAGAGATCCAGGAAAATGCGTTGAACGAATCTTTGAAGTGAATTGAAGCCTGAACTCTGGTTCTCCTCCGAGACTGTGCCAGGTCGACTTAATACTTTATATATTTCATGTTTTGCATTTCTTTGTGAAAACAATTGAGACTGATTGATTTGCTGCAGACAACATCCACCCGTCATCATGGGTACGGTGATCGAGTTGTGCGTCTATCCCTGTCAAATGTTTTTTTGCGCTGGTGAGGCTTTCTGCTGGGTGATTTTGTGGTGCACTTTGTTTGGAAATACAACAACGCAGCTGAGATCCGGCATTGGACCAACGAGTTGATGTTCCATGACAGCGCTGGTCGGCTTTCGAATGAATACACATCTGAATCGATCATGTGACAAATTCTTGCAGACGGTGAAAGCAAAAGCCACGACAAACCTTGACACAGCACAGCTGACGAGACGAGCGCTGCACGTGGTCAGTGTGGGGATTGAACCCACGACCGTGGCGTAATTAGCACCACGCTCTAATCAGCTGAGCTAACCAACCGACGTAGTTGGCCTGTCAAAACAAAGGCTTATATTGCCTGCGCTCACAACCACGGCGTCAATTCGTTTTCTGATTTGCAATCGATCGCACGATCGTCTGAAGTATTTCCTTCCGTTGCAAAGTTTTTTAACAAAAAAAAACATTGACTTTTCCGAACGCGCACACTCGAGGTAACCATTTGCGCTGATATCCAAAATTAAGCACAATGTTCGGACGCATGCAATTTCAATCGCAATGCCACCAGCTCAGCTGCAGCTTGTCATGTTGACAAATATCATCTGGTTGAGACGTCCCTTCAACGATCGCTCACTGTGCTTCTGGAAACTCACAGACCTTTGGAGTCAGGGTTATGTGCAGCTGATAAACTGCTGCGAACCTTATGCCAAATGCATTGGAATTGTAACCCAACTGTGGGATTCTTTCTGCTCCCGAAGGACGCAGTTGCTTTAGAGTCAGCAACAGCGCAGAATTCAATTGCACGTTTTGCTCAATGACTCATGTTGCTTTTGCAATCTTCGTTTGACAGCATATTTAGCAGGTTATCACGCCTTCCTGCAGCGTTTGTCAGCGACAGATCAGCTGCTAAGATGACTGCTTCAGACAGCATGCTACATCCTACATTTGAAAATGGAAAAGGTGCAAACGCTTACAGGCTGAACACTCTCTCACTATTTTGCCTGGCTCGTCAGAGGCTGGGAGCTGACCTTATGAAGGTTTTTCAATCATGAGGGGCATTTTTCGGGTAAATAGATAAGTTCGTTTCGCTCAGGTGGGGCAGTGCAGCACGACAGGGTATAAATCTGGTGTGGGAGGGTGAGAATTCGACAGGCAGTGAGGAGCAACGGCGTCACGCAAAGGCTGGTGAGTTTCTGCAATAAGTTGCCGGACGAGCTGGTGATGGCTGTTACAATTCCAATACTTTTAAGGAATTTGGATGTGTATTTGAATCGGAAGGGTTTAGAGAGACATGGGACAAGTGCATGCAATCGTGGCTGGATCAGTTGAGGATATCTGTTCGGAATGGACGAGCCAGACCGAAGATTGTGTTTTCAGTGCTGTCCATATCTAATGGCTCTATGATATTGCAGGTGAAATGATAAAAGAGATGAATAAAATAATGAAGTAAAATTGTCTGAAGTTGTTAAATTCAAACAACTTCAGATAATTTTATTTCAATTATTTTACTTACCTTTTTTATTTGCGTTTTTCTCACTGTTGTGTACCTCTTATTTCTTGATTGTCTCTCTTTCTGTCGCTTCCCACTCTGTCAATACATTTTTCCTCTCCTCTTGCCGCTTTGCTACGCTTCTCCCCTGTTTTCCATTTTGTCTCTGTTTCACACATCCCCCACATATTTTGTCACGTAACACTGGCTTCAGCCTTGGTCATTCGCGGCTCCTAATCTCCCTTTAATCTCTCCGTGCACTGTCATTATCACCTTTGCATCTGGAGCCTTGACTCACCTTCTCTCAGCCTGGTGTTAATAGCTCTGTAAATCTCCCCTTTTTTCAAAATCTTTACCAAAGGGTCAGTTAGACTCGAAACGTCAACTCTTTTCTCTCCTTGCAGATGGTGCCAGACCTGCTGAGATTTTCCAGCATTTTCTCTTTTGGTTTCGAATTCCAGCATCTGCAGTAATTTGCTTTTATTAATGACTCTGTGATATTGCTGGGGATATGATGACTCCAGTGGCGATGCATGAGAGGTGAGCAAGCGAATGAATTCCCTCTGGAAGTCGCGGGAAATGTAGTAACAGAGATCCAGGAAAATGCGTTGAACGAATCTTTGAAGTGAATTGAAGCCTGAACTCTGGTTCTCCTCCGAGACTGTGCCAGGTCGACTTAATACTTTATATATTTCATGTTTTGCATTTCTTTGTGAAAACAATTGAGACTGATTGATTTGCTGCAGACAACATCCACCCGTCATCATGGGTACGGTGATCAATGCACGATGGCTGACAGGTAAGGCCGATGAACTCAGGATGTGATTAGGTATGTGGGACTTGGATATTATAGCCATTACAGAAACATGGCTAAGGGACGGACAGGATTGGCAGCTTAATGTACCAGGGTACAGGTGCTTTATGCGGGACAGAGACGGTGGAAGGAGGGGACGCGGAGTTTCATTTTTGATAAAGGCAAGTATCACAGCAGTAATCAGAGATAAAATAATTGATGGATCATCCTGTGGTGATTTGTGGGTACAGCTAAGAAATAAGAAGGGAATGGTGACAGTATTTGGTTTGTTCTAGAGGCTCCCAAATAGTAAACGGGGAGTTTGAGTAATAAAAATATGTAAAGAGATTGGGGAGCCTTGCTGGGTCAATAGGATTGCCATAGTAGGAGATTTTAATTTTCCTATCATAGACTGGGAATGACCGAGAATTAAGGAATAGATGGGTTGTATCTGTTCTCAGAAAAGTTTCCTCAAGCAGTATGTATAGGGTGCCACTCGGGAAGGGACAATACTTAACATACTCTAAGAACTAAGGCAGGACAGGTGACAGTGGGGGAGCACTATGGGACCAGTGACCATTGTTGTATTCATTTTTCAATAGTTATGGAGAAGGACAAAACTGGTCCACATGTTCAAGTTCTAAATTGGGGCAAGGCAAAATTTAATGGAATTAGACAGGACTTTGTAGAGGTTGTTTGGAGGAGTTTGTTTGTAGGCGGAAGGACGTCTGGCAAGTCGGAGGACTTCAGAAGTGAAATGTCTACAGCTCAAGGTCTATGTGTTCCTGTGAGGGTAAAAGGCAAGTATGGGAGGAATAGGGAACCCTGGATTTCAGGATATATTGAGGCTTTGACCAGCAAATATGAGGCGTGGCTCAGATCCATGCAGCTGAGATCAAGGGAATCCGTGGAGGTGTGCAGGGGATACAGGAGTTTACTGAAGATGGAAATCAGAAGATCGAAAAGGGGGCATAAGATAGCCTTGCCTGAGAAGATTAGGGTGAATCCAAAGACATTATTAAAGTATATTAACGTAAAAGGAATAACTAAATGAGAATATGACCTCTCAAGTTCCAATGTGGACATGCATGCTTGGAACCATAGGAGATTTGCGAGATTCTCAATGAATATTTCTCATCTGTCGTTACCGTGGAGAAATACATGAAGACTTGAGAGCTTAACAAAGGTCGTGATGTTATCGTGGGGGTGAGTCAATATCCCAGGAGAGGACGTGTTGGATGTATTAGAATGTATGAAGAAGAATAAATCTCCTGATCTTAAGCAGATGTATCCAAGAGCACTGCAAGAGTCTACAGAAGAAAGTGCAGGAACCTGTTGATATTTTTGCATCATCATTAGCTACAGGTTAGGGTCCCGAATATTGGAGGGTAGCAAATGTTGTGCCATAATTCAGGATGGGAAGGAAAGAAAAATCTGCGAACTATTGGCCAGGAACTCTAACATCTGTGGCACGTAGGTTACTTAAGAAGAGTCTGAGGGCTAACATGCATATGGATTTGGAAAGACAGCGTTTGATTAGAAATTGCTTTTATCAGATTCTCTACAGTATGGAAACAGGGCCACACAGACCCTCCAAACAGTAACTGACCCAGTCCCATTCCCCTACCCTATATTCACCCCTGACGAACGCACATAACACGATGGGTAACTTAGCATGGCCAATTCACGTAACCTGTACATCTTTGGATTGTGGGCGGAAAATGGAGCACGCAGAGTAAATCCACACAAACACAGAGAGAATGTGCAAACTCCACACAGAGAGTCACCAGAAGCTGGAATCAAGCCCAGATCCATGGGACAACGAGGCAGCAGTGAGCCACCATGCCACACTTGCTTGTTGTCAACACAGTTCAAAGACACAGGTACAAAATCTATTCTGCCCTTCACCCATGATGCAAGATCCAATAAAACATACCATGGATAGTTTATTCTCCACTGAAAATGTCATATTATTATTATTTCATATTGATTGTTATTATTCATTTTAATAATTATTATTAATTGTTGTTTTTAGACTGAACAGATTGCATGGCTTGGTGAGTGGGAGATCACGCCTCACAAATTTGTTTGAGTTCATTGATGAAGTGACCAGTAACGTTGATGTGGGCAGGGCGGTAGACATAGTCTGCATGGTTTTCAGTAAGGCTTTGACAGGCTGTTCTGGAAGGTTACAATCGCAAAGAATACAGCGGGAGCTGGTAAATTGGATATACAATTGGCTTGATGGTAGTAAGCAGAGCATAATAGTGGAAAGATGCTCTTGGACTCAGTGAGCCTAACGTCAGTGTAGAGGAGTTTGTTGGAGGGAATTCTGATGAATAGGACTTCCTGAGACACAAGACGTTGCTGTGGGGTCAGTGCTGGGTCCATTTCTGTTTATTATCTATGTCAATTATATTCTTGAGAATGTACAAGGCATGATTAGTAAATTTGAGGATGACACTAAAATAGGTGGTATCGTGAACAGTGAGGAAGTACTTCAGAAATTGCAGCACGACCTTGGTCAACTGGAGAAGTGGGTCGGGGAATATTTTTGCACTGTTAGATCAAGGCAGGAGTTTCATGGTAAATGGTAGGGCTTAAGGAGTGCAGCTGAGCAGATGGACCATGAAGTTCAGGTACACCGTTCTCTGAAATTGGAGTCACAGGTGGACATGGCAGTGAAGAAGGCTTTTGGCACGCTGGCATTCATCGGTCAGGACATGGAGGAGAAAATTGGGATTAAATGTTGCAGTTATACAGGATGTTGGTGCGGCTGCAGTTATAGTGTTGTGTTCAGTTTTGGTCACATTGCAATAAGAAGGATATTTTTAAATTGGAATGCGTGTAGATGGAATTTACAAATATGTTGCCAGGACTCAACATTGTGACTTATAGGGAGAGGTAGGACAAGGGAGAACGTTCTTCCTTTGAGTGTAGGAGACTGAGAGGGATCCAATAGAAGTGCACAAGATTATGACAGGCATGGATAGGGTGAATGGACTCAGCCTATTTTACCAGAGTTGTGGAATTGAGGACGAGAGGACATCACTTTAAGGTGAGAGGGGAAAGAGTAAAGGGAAACTGTTGGAAACTGTTTTACACAATGAGTAGTACGCAGAGGGAATGCGCTGCCAGTGGAAGTGGTTGAAGCATTCATAATAACAATATTTAAACGTCATTTGGACAAGTACATGGGCAGGAAAGGAAGAGACGTCTATGGGCCAAGTGCTGGGGAATGGGGTTAGTGTGGATGGACATTTGGGTCAGCATGGACCCGTTTGGGTCAAAGAGCCTCTGTCCATGCTGTTTTACCTTTGATCATGAGTTCGAATAATATTTGGTAAAGGTTCTTTCAAGTTAACGTTGCAGATATTTTGCTTTTCGGTTTGTTATCAAGTGTGTGTGTGTGTGTGTGTGTGTGTGTGTGTGTGTGTGTGTGTGTGTGTGTGTGTGTGTGTGTGTGTGTGTGTGTGTGTGTGTGTGTGTGTGTGTGTGTGTGTGTGTGTGTTCCACAGTAGTTTTTAGAGGGAAATTTCAATGTACATATTTGCAAATCCTCTCGTCATTCTTGTTTCCATCACAGTTTGAGGAAATATGCTTTTGTCATAAAGGTGTTGTTTTAGCAGATTTAAGAAATCCATCTGACTTGTTCCTAACACTGACTCTGACACACACTCAGAACTATATCCTTGGCCACATCACCATACTAGTTATATTTTTTTGTGGAGGAGTGGCGCGAGAAAAGGTAACCGCGTTCCAAAAGCATAACAAATTATAGACTCAGTGAGCCTAACGTCAGTGTAGAGGAGTTTGGTGAAGGGGATTCTGAGGAATAGGATTTCCATCCATTTAGATAGACAAGGACTGATTAGGGATAGTCAACATGGCTTTGTGTGATGAAAATCATGTCTCATTGATGTGTTTGAGTATTTTGAAGATGTGACGAAGAAGAGTGAAGAAGGCACTGTTGTATATATTGTTTACACAGACTTCAGCAAGGTGTTTAATAAGGTTCCCCATTCGGAGACAGGTTACTAAGGTTAGATCACAAGGAATCCAGGGAAAGCTAACCAGTTGGAGACAAAATTGTCCTGAAGGCAACGGATTGTTTTCCAGACTGGAGGCCTGTCGCCAGCGGTATGCTGAAAAAATCAGTACTGAAAACATCGCTTTTCATCATGGATATAAATAACTTGGATGGGAATATCGGAGGCATGGTTATTAAGTTTGCAGATAACATCAAAATCATGGTGCAGTAGAAGATTCAGTGAAGTAGATTATCTCAGAGTACAACGGCACCGTTGACCATCAAAGAGCCAAGGACGGGGAGAGAAAGTTTAATTTATATATTTATGAGGTTTTGCATTTCGGTAAGTTAAAGCAGGGTCGTGCCCTGGGGAATGTTGCTGAACAAAGTGATCTCCTGATGCCGGTTCATAGTTCATTGAAAGTGTAGTTGCAGGTAAACAGGGTGGTGAACAATGCAGTTGGCATTCTTGCCTGAATCGGTCAGAACATTGAGTATAGATGTTGGGGTAGCATGTTGCGCTTGCACAGGGACGCTTGTGAGGCCACATTAAGAATCCTGCGTACAATTTGGTTGGTTCTGCTAAAGGATTGATGTTGTTAAGCTGGAAAGGGTGCAGAAAACATTTATAATGGCTTTCTGGAACCTGAAGGATTCATCTACAGGGAGAGGATGAACCGGTTAAAGTTTTTTTACCCCTGGACTGTCGGATGCTGAGGGGTGACATGAAAGTGGATTATAAAATCATAAGGGGTTTGGTAGCCTGAATGGCCAAGGTCTTTTCCCCAGGGTCGGGGAATCCACAAGTAGAGTCATAAGTTGAAGGTGACTGTTAAAGATTTAAAAGGGACCTTAGGGGTAAGTTTTTTCATGCAGAGCGTAGTGCATGTACAGAAAGTGCTGTCAGAGAAAGTGATGGAAGCGGGTACAATTATATGCTTAAATATATCTGTACAGGTACATGAATAGGAATGGTTCAGAATGATATGAGCTAAATGCTGGTAAGTGGGACTAGGTCAGATTGTGATATCTGGTCAGCACGGACGAGCTGGAATAAAGGATCGGTTCCCACGCTGTATGACTCTCGAATTGAATAAGAAGGATGAGGAAACATTCTGAAAAGGGCATTTCAAGTGAAAATTCTCTTCCCCAGAAGTTTGAGGTGCCTCTCTGATTACAAGAATTCAAAGCTGAGTTAGTTGAATATTTGACAGAGAAGTGAGTCACGGATATTGGAATACAGACATTAAAGTGGGGTTGTCAACACAACCTGATCAGCCACAATCTTAGTGCCTGGTGGAAAAAGCTCGAAGTATCACATGACCCCCTCCAGCTCCTCAGTCTCATGTTTCTGTAATCCATTCAGCCGCTAAAACCTGCTAGACAGGAGCAGTTGGAGACCACTTGCTCCTGTAAACTGGTGCCAGAAATAGAGGCTACCGTTCAGTCCCTTAATGCTGTCACATACAATTTGGGGAGAGTTGGAAAATGTAATTGGAAATCCCAGAATGATTATGGAAGAAAACCCTCATCTCTCGTTACAGAGCTGCCCCTCTCTGCAACTTGTGTGTCATTTAGTGGTCATGTTGCAGACCCAGATTCATTGTGAATACAGCCCCCATACCACACCAAGAGATGGCGCACAAGATTCTCTAGTCTCCCAGGCCACAGCATTCAAATAGACCTTCCAGGAAAATAACACCGCTAACTTAACAATAACAGAATGTGAGAACATCAGAAACAAGAGTATGTTGTTCACCACCACCACCACACCCCCCAAAAAAAGCCTGCCTTGCCCTTCACTAAGATCGTGACTGATGTGTTCCTAGTCTCAAATCCTCTTTAAAGTCCAAATCCTCATAACTCTCAACTCTCTGACAGGTCAAAATCCATCTCCAACCTCTCCAAACACATCCATCGAACACAGAACATTGAACAGTACAGCACAGTAAAGGTCCTCGACACTTGATGTTGTACCACCCGGTTATCCTACTCTAAGATCAGAATTGCCTACATTCTTCTGTGCACTTTCTTCCATGTGCCTATCCAAGAATCTCCCACGTTTTCCTCACGTAATTGACTCTACACCCACCAGTCTCTGTGTGGAAAAAAACTTATCACTGACATCTCCCCTAAACCTTCCTTTAATTACCTTAAAATTATGGCCGATGGTGATAGACATTTCTGCCCTGGTGAAAAGTCTCTGGCTATTCACTCTCTCTTTGCCTCTCATCACCTTTTACACCTCTATCAAGTCCCCTCTCATTTTTCTTAATGTAAATGAGAAAAGCCCTAGCTCCTTCAACCTTTCTTCATAAGACCTGCCCTCCAGTCCAGCCAGCATTCTGGTAAATTTACTCTGCACTCTTTCTAAAGCTTCCTCATCCTTCCAATAATGGGATGATCAGAAGTGAACAAAATATACCAGGTGCGGTCTAACCAGGTCTCTACAGAGCGGCAGCATAACCACACTGCTCTTAAAGTCAATCTCCCTTCTAATGAAAGCTAACACACCATTCGCCTCCTTAACAACCCTATCAATTTAGGTAGCAACTTTGAGGTATCTATGGACATGGACGCCAAAATCCCTCTGTCCTTCCACACTGCCAGGAACCCTACCTATAACCCTATATTCTGCAAATTTGAACTTTCAAAGGGAATTACTTCACGCTTTTCCAGCTTGAATTCCATTGGCCACTTCTTAGCCCAACTCTGCATTATCTTAATGTCCTGTTGCAACCTACAAAAGCCCTGCAAACACCCTTGTAACACTTTACAAACCTTTGTGTCATCGGAAAACTTACTAACCCACCATCCCATTTCCTCATCCAAGTCAGTTATAAAAATCACAAAGAGAAGAGGTCCCAGAACTGATCCATGCGGAACACCACTTGTCGCTTTCAGAGATCTAACTCCCCTAACTCTCTGTGCAAGAGAATTCCTGACATTCACTATCCTATGTATGAAGGAAGCATTCTGTGCTTCTACACCATGACGTGTTAATATGAACAAAAGAGGAAACACGAGGGATTAGACAGAGCGACTGGCCCTGAACTCAAGGCAGTATTAGACTGTGGTTGACATCAAGGAGTCTGAGGAAAATCGCACTTAATAAGAATTGATTACGGTCTCTACACTGTTTGGAATCATTCACATCACAAGGGAAGATGTTTATCATCAGTTTACATCAATTATCGCAGCCGTGGGGCATCACTGCAAGAGATTCTCAGGGTAGCTCCCTCAGCCCAGGCATCCCCAATTTGTCATCATAGAATCCTTAGAGCATGGAAGGAGGCCATTCAGCCCATTGAGTCCAAGCTGAGCAGAATTGGGGATATTCACTGACGTTTACATAGTTTTCAGAACAAGGTGACCCTGCTCAGCTATTGAAGCTGTGTCTATGTGCAACAAGACCTGGACATCATTCAAGATTGTGCTGTTAAAGTCTGGATAGCATTCATGTAACAGCACTGCTAGACACTGTACATTTCCACAGTAAAAGGTGCAGCTCATTCGACTCGTCAATCTGGGTTCACAAGAATATGTAGAAGTCATTCAACCAATCAAACTATTGGACAAGTTGTGTGATAGCTCATTCAGTCCCTTCTGCCAAATACACAGTAAGAGAAGGAATCTGCTCACTCCCTCACTTACATGGGATCAGAAAGAGAGTGTGTTGCAACTGGAGTTACTTACTGAGGGGCAGAAAGCGATAATTCACCTTCTCAAGTCACCAACCCAGGAACAGGAAGGTGTCAGAAATGCTCCAACTTCACAAACAAATGGAGCATGGACTAAACAGATAGACTGCACCACCTTGTTCCTCGTCCGTTAATTACTCTAATACATATGTGTAACTTTAACATGGTTTTCTGGCAGCAGTAATGAAGCCAACTTTTTATACTCATTCACCAAGGTGTCTTGCATCTCCAAGGGGTCAGAAGGTGTTGCAGAATTGTTAACTCTTTCATATTGATGGTATTGTGACTGCTGACAGGATTGTGTCCAAAGTGACATTCAATTCAGTGCAACACAGTAACTGTGTATTAAAATGTCAGGGTTCATTCAGAGCATGTACCTCTCTGTCAATAGACATGAGGGTTCTGCACAGGCATGTAAACTATCGGGAGTCAATCATCCAGTTAAAAATACGGAATTTTCACCTTATTCAGCTGTTTGGGATGTAATGAGTATTCGTCCATAGCCATCAAGGTTCAGCTTCTTATTCTGTCACAAGGCTACAGATTAAACACAGAGTTATGCCCTCTCTCCACATGGTGCCATCGTACCAGGGTTTAGTCCGTAGAAACTCCTTTGCATTGTCTTGGTGACAAAGAGATCATTATTGATAAAGCTGACCAAATGTGTACACAATGAAATAAAATACTCTCTCAACAAAATACACCATTAGGAAAGATATACTAACTCTGGTACTTCAATCATTTTGTACGAAAAGCCATATATCATTTACTTCCTGTCCCATATGAATTATGTTACTGATTTATAACCAAGGGCATTTAGGTCCTTTTCAACAACAGAACTTCCCAACCTCTCACCATTTAATAAATATAAATGAGAATCATAATATTTGTTGTACCCATCTGAATCATTTTATACGAAGCGAACAGTTATTTCCCAAGCACTGATCCTTCTGATACAACACAAGACTTCTACCCAAAGGAAAACACTACTCCCCTCATTTTGCCAATTATCCAATTTTGATCCATTTGGTGTATTCCACCCCGACCTACCCATGGACTCTAACATTCCCCAATCACCAGCATTCAACCATGCCAAACTTTTTGTGAAAATTCAAATGCTCTACTCCCATTGATTCTCAGTTGTCGATATCACAACGGACAATCTCCACCACCTCCAGTAGGTTTGTCAAAGATAATTTCCCTTTCCTGAATCTAGGCTGACTCTACCATATCATATCATTATTCTCAAAGTGTCAGTTGTCACGTTCCTTATAAAGTGTTACAGTGTGTTGCTCACAGCTGATGTAAAGCTATTTATTTTCCTGGTTGTCTTCTCCATCCTGTTATAAATATTTAGTTGAAAATCACACAACACCAGATTATAGTCCAACAGGTTGAATTGGAAGCACACTAGCTCTCAGAGCGTCGCTCCTTCATCAGGTGGTAGTGGAGGGCTCAATCCTAACACGCAGGATTTTTAGCAAAAATGTACAGTATGATGCAACTGAAATGATACTTCGAAAAATTGACTGTCTGTTTAGCCTTTCATCTGTTAGAATACCGTGATAGTTTCAGTTCTTTCATGCATAAATCTCAAAACATTTTTAAAAAAATTTCATGGTCTGATTAGATGTTCACTATGGTGAAAGCTAGACAATATGTCGAAGGTGTTGGCCCCCTGTGTTCTCTCTCTATGTCGTGACGCTTAGACGGTAACCATATGTTTGGGTCTCTCTGAATGGACGCAGCAGCTGATAACACAAACCCGGAAAAAGTGTCCATAGAACCTCTCTTTACTCTGTAATGACACGAGCAAGTCAAATCCTCACACACACGGTGCACCCATTTAGTGCTGAAAGTGTTTCTCTTCTTAGCGGAAAAAACCGTTACATCTCTCCACAGTCCCACACTCACAGTTCCTCTCTCCAAAGAAGCAGGCGACAATGTAACATTGCCTTTCTCTGTATCTCAGCAACTACAATGGCAGCACTTGTATTGCAGATGGAGTAGATCACCACACTTCGAAAAGAAGGGCAGAGGGAATATAATTCAGTTTAAACAGGGACACACCAAAATTAACATGATATTCAGGAAGATGTGACAAGGGGAAATCTGAGAATAAACTTCCATTTTATTTTCCTTCTGGTTCATCATCAGCAGTCCCGCTGTTCGCTTTGCATTTCTCTTTCACTCTTTATATGTTTTTTTCTCCTGACAGACGCTGCCAGACTTGCTGAGATTCTCCAATGTTTTCAGACACTGGAGAATTTTATTTCAGATCTGCATCATTTACAGTTCCTTGGTTTATTTCACCTTTAATGCTGTTGTTTCACAGAATGTCTGCATCACTGGCAAGACCAGCATTTGTCATCCATCACTAATTGCCGTTGACTGCGAGACCATTTGTTAAATCCATATGGAGCTGATTTTTTTTTGTCACACGTAGTTCCTTTACCAAAGGCTATCAGTGAAATAATAAAAGAAATCCTGATTGTTTATGGTTGCCGTTTGTAAAATGAGGTTTCATCCAATGGTTGCCATTCAAATTTAAGTTCTAACATCAGCTGTGGTAGGATTTGAAACAATGCATTTAAAGTCATAACTTGTGCCTGTGAATTCCATCTGAATTACACGGCCAGGGACATTATTACTCTGATATGAGGTCCCTATTATGAAATAACTGGAGAGACAAGAAAAGGTTTGTGGTCAAAATACTTGTAACTGGAAGAGTGGTCAGAAAAGGATTGGAGCCACAGAATATGAGGTTATGAAGGAGGCAGATGGTGGCTAATTCAGCAACAGCACTGAGGTAGAGTTGGAGACTGGGGATATTATAAAGATAAGGGTAGGCAGGTTTGATGACAGAGAGAATACAGTGTTATAAAACAGTTCAGAGAAAAGGGTAGACTCAACGGTCTGAACAGTCTTGTTCCTTCTTAGATGTTTATGAGTGAAGAGTCTGATATTGATGTTCACGAAGTGGAGTTTGTGACTGAAACTGAAGATAACAGTTTATGCATTTTTAATATATGAATAATCGAAATAGCAATAACCTTCACCATCGTTTATAGAATGGACAGAAATTTGCTTACCAGGAACACCAATAATAGCAAGGATGGGATAATACCCAGCTTGAATAATTCTCAGTACGGCTTCTATCCGCAACTCTATCCATGCCCAATCCTGAGAAAGCAAGTAAAGAATCGCAGATAAACTCATGTCCATTGTTGGAACATTCTAGTCTAAAACATTCAGATTCTGATCCATTGTTGGAACATTCCAGTTGAATACTGTCAGATTCTGAACCATTGTTGTAACATCCCAGTGTAATGTTCTCAGATTCTGATCCATTGTTGGAACATTCCAGTCTACTGTTCTAAAATTGTCTTCCTCTACCTTTTTCTGTAGCTGCTGATTCCAATCACCTTGAGGATGGCACTGCCGCTGATACTCTGTGGTAACAGGTTGAAGAAAGCCCCTTATTAATAGAAGAGGAAAGCCTCCAGGGACACAGTTAGGATCCATGAAGACTGACATCAATCACAGTCACCGAACAAACAGCTCAATTTAACCCCTTTCACAACAACCATGACAAATGGCAATAATACTTGGTCTTCCTGAGATGTTGATATCGCTGTCGGTCTAATGGCACGTCACGAATTGTAAAGTTAGAGGTGAGGCAGAGAGATAATGCTTTGTCTTCACTAGCTCAGTGATTGTCCTCTCTTTTGGCAGGGTCGGAATTGCTGGGCTCCTGAGTCTGTGTCTGATTACCAGGCCTGCTGCATCCTTTGGCTTTATTTATTTCCATTTAACTTTGACATTTATCTTATCGACATTCCATTGCTTAGGTGGAGTTAGGCATTTTTGAGACCTACTACAGCTGTATAGACGGTGTAGATACAGTCTATTCCTTGTCGTCTTTGCAGCCGAGGCCTGGTCCTGTAGAGTGATGGTCAAACTCTCACTGAACAAGGATTCTTAGTTTTACCTTTCACCAATTATTGCTGGGGTCTCAGTAGGGGAGTAAGGCAGAAAATCTCTCCCGGCTGCTGCACACTCTGTGATGTCTCTCAGAAGTGTCTTTTGATATTCATTCGTCCTGGATTGGAGAACTGCAGGTCAGACAATGTGCTTCCTCAATTGGTTTTTGGACAAGTTTGCGTTTCTAGGATGTTACCATTTTAGAGCAGTTACTGTTTAGTAATTAAATAACTTATTAATCTATTAAGTTTTCCAATAAATTACATTATTTCAAGTTACTTTTGTTGTTGTTTTTTTGCCTACAGTGTTTGAATAAATTGCGTTTTGCTTAATGTCAAACATTTTGACCAAACGAATTGCACCTGAAACACAGCACCTCACAATTACTTTTAAAATAAGAAAACGTTCGGGTCGAGACGACCTTCTTCATATATTATGAGAGGGGTCTTTTCGGGTCCATAATAAAAAGGATAGATATTCATGTTTTAATTAGATAATTATTTAATGGACAATAGTTTCAGCAACACGGGGTTTGACAGCGGAATGCACCGAGTTGGATGAGTGATAACTCTGTCAGGAATTATATCAGATACACAATCCATATCACAGTTCCAGCCCAGATATAAGACCAGATAAGATATCTTCTCAGCACGGAGTACTGTGCAGACCAGGCTCAGTACAACTTAACAATCTGTCCAGGATGGAATACTGTGCAGCTCTCAGTAATCCACTAGCTATCTGTCTAACATGGGGAGCAGTACAGACCACACTGGTGCATTGATTAAGAAGCCTGGACAAAACTGTCTGTCCAGCATGGGTGATATGTAGCCCACACCGGTGTCTTCTTCTATAAACGTGGACAAGGTATCATGTTCAGTGTGGGGATCTGTATTGTGAATAACAGTGAATGCATCTGTTACCCTCCCACCATGCAGAGCTGTGTGCATCACCCCATTGCATTGTTCAGTAACACTGTGTTAGATCCCTGCGCAGTGTGAAGAAAGTAGCAGCCCATGCTGGAAGTGACAGCATATGCAGCTCCCGTCCATTTACAGCTCCACACCTCCGTTGTGCAATGACAAGGGGTGTTGTGGGTGTTTAAATCACTGGCAGAGAGTGATGATAGAGGAATCAGTTAAAATACCTACAATCGAAAGCATTTTGTGAAAAAGAGATGGAGAGATTGAGAGACGACTTCATGGAAGATCACAGGTTTCAGAATGCTGAAATGAAGGTATTTCGAGATCATCCTACAACATGAGCCAGTAATTGCAGGAATGATGGGTGAATGGGACATTAGTGTCAGTTCAGATGATGGAGAAGTTTGGATAAGCATTTGTTCTGCTGCTTTGTAACTGGGAGTGATGTCAGCAGAGGTTATGACTCATTGGGCTGAATCGAACAATAGTTTGTGTCGGTGCCATTTTCATTGAGTTTGACAGAGGGATTGTCTGTACGAGGCTGAGTTAGTTTCCTGGTGCTATCTTATGGAACTCACCTCATTAACTACCGCCCCACCCTATGGTGTCCCTCTCTTTCAATGGTGCTCCCTCTACTGCATGCAGCACTCTCTCTCTCTCTCTCTCTCTCTCTCTCTCTCTGCTTCCCCCTCACCTTTGCAATACTCCCACACGGCGATAGAATGTTCTGTAGAATTCCAATTATGGAATGTTCCAGACAACGTTCCACGTTGTTCCAATGGGCAGAAAAATGTCAGTGCCCCAATATGTAATACGTAACGGGAAGGAGTAGAGATGTGTGTTTTTAAAATCACATACTATTTAAATCCATCATGAGACCGTTCAACCATTTAAACGTGCGCTAGTATTAATAAGCTCGGGGGTGATCTGATTGTGCTCTGAGCTCCATCTTAGAGGAGCTTCAGACACTCAACCCCCTTGGGTTTATGTCACTGACCAGACGACACTCCAGAACTTTTACCCCGGTTTTCTTCAAGCACCTGTTCAAGGCCATTTCCCATGGAGGACGGACTCTCCTAACAATATATTCCACCAGCTTTATACGTCTATATAATGGTAAACACATTTTACACAGACATACTCTTATTTTTATGGTTATCAATATCGAATTACAATTAATAATTCTGGTTATTTCACTTGTCTCACTTTATTGTATTCAGCTGAAGACAGCTTCTAAACACTTTTCTCATTATAACATACAAATCATAGCAAAGAACATTTTTATCCTCAGCCATTATCTTGACCGTTCTCTGAATTGTACCGTTTTCCTTGTTATGAAAATTTCTATTGCCCTTTGTCTGTGCCTTTTTTCTGTAGGTAGCAGTTACACAGTCTCCCACGCAGTTGGCTGGACGGCTGGTTAGCGATGCACAGGGAAACCAACAGCCCAGGTTCAATTCTCCACACTGACAGAGTTTACCATGAAGGGGACGGTCTCTCAACCTTACCCCATCACCCGAGGTGTGGTAACCCTCAGCGTAAACCACCACGACTGGTCTCTCTCTCTCTCTCTATTGACAGAGCAGCCCCATGGTCCTTTGGAACTGTATTGTATCACTGTTAACATTTTAAAATGTTATCCATGTCATCATTTCGTTTTGCCTTATAGTCCTGGATGTTGTGGAGCAGTGTTATTTTGGACCACTGTCAGCATTTCCCACACACTGTACATTCCTGCCATTTCCCCAAAAATCCATGAGTCCGTCGGTATTTATGTGGTCTGTGTCACAAAAAATTCAATATCTCTGCCTCCAATTACCTGCAAAAAAAAACAATTTATCAAAAACAAAATTAACGTCATATCTGTGTGTCAGAATTTTTTTGTGTCCTTACCTTAGAAAGGATATAATTACATTGGAAGCAGTTCAGAGATGTTTCACTTCACTGCGATGAAGAGCTTATATTATGGAGGCTTGAACAGGTTGCTCTTGGAATGAGACATGATTTGGTTTAAACACACAAAACCTAGAGGAGAGTGGATCAGGTAAATACACACTGTGAGTTTGTATAGTCCAAACTTGTGTCATTTTCATAGAAATTCGACAATATTGAAGCACGACCTTCTGCCCATCGAGTGCACACTGACCCAACAAAAAGCATCCCAGACAGCCCTGCCCCATCCACGTAACCAAACTTTTCCCATGACTAACCCACCTAACCTACACATCCCTGGGCACAATGGGAAAACTGTCATGGCCGATCCACTCTAAGTTGCAAATCTTTAGATTGTGGGGAGAAACTGTAGCACTGGGAAGAAACCCACACAGACACTGGGTGAATGTTTAAACTCCACATAGAAGGTTGCCCAAGGTTGGAATTAAGGTCAGCTGCTTGGTGATGTGAAGCATCAGTGTTGAACACAGATCCACCATGATCCTCTGTGGCTTAAGAAAAATAACTGTGTGACTTGTTCCCGTTACTGAACCTGACCCAGTCTGAGACTTTATCATCGGCCATATCACCAACCTGGTTACATTTAAAGTTTGTTGCGAGCAATGTAGGAGTGACACTAGAAAGGCAAACTGTTGACACCCTCCAATCTCAGTCAGAACCAGAGTGAGGAGAAATTCACAAAGTGGGATTTCATTCAAGTGTGAATTCTCTTTCCCAGAAGTTTGATAGCTGAATCTTTATTTTATATCGATGCTGGATTTGTCTGCTTTTCCATAGACAAGTGAGTCAGGGATAATGGTGCATGGAGAGAATACAGCAGCTGGGAACACACTGAGATGAGCCACGTCCTTAATTACTGGTAGAGTAGTGTCAAAGAGCCAAAAGGCCCAATCGTGTCTGTCAGCCCTATGCTCTGATGTTCCTTTCAGCCCTTGGGACCTGCTATAATGGGCCAGATCGTGGCCGTTCCAATGGTTCGGTGTAGTTTCAGAAATGGACTTGGAAAAATCAGGCTGAGTCAAGAAGTGACCCTATCACACCCCCACACCCCCAATCCCTCTTTCCAGGCCTCCCCACTTTGTAACTTCTGTTCCCCACTTGGGTTATGTTACAAACCCAGATTCGTTGTGGATACAGTCCCCATACCCCACCCAGTGTAAACTCAAACAAATTCAGTACTCTCCCTGAATACAATGTTGTACAAAACGACTTCCAGGAAAATAACCAGTTACTTTCCAAAAGCATAACATAGGAATGAAAGAAATAGGAACAGCGGGTCTATTCGGCCCCTCAATCCTGCACTGTCATTCAATTATGGCTTGTCTACTCTAGGGCTCAACTCCACCTTCCTGCTAACGGCTTGTATCCTTCAACTCGCTGATATGTCAAAAACCATTCCACTCCATCTGCATATACACTCAGTGTCCCAGCTCCCCGCCTTCCCCCACACCCAAGTCTCTGTGTTAGGGTATTCCAGATATTCACTACCTTCAGAAAGAAGACATTTTTTGCATCTCAGTTTGAATTTAGTATCCTTTATTCTTTACCTTTAATCCCCAAATTCAACACTCTGGCCAAGAGAAGACCCATATTCTCTACATTTACCTTCAGCCCTCTCTGTATTTTGCACGTTTCAGTCACATCACCCACATTCATTTCAACCATAATGAATAATCGCCTCACCAATTTAGATGTACTCAATAATTCAACTTTTGCAATCCAGGAACCCGCCTAATGAACCAACCTAGTTACTTGCTTCATCAGCATGCTGACTTTATGTTACATACACAGAAACACTCTAATCTCTTTGAACTGCTCCTTTTTTGGGAGTCATTTTCATTAAGTAACAGCCTTACTTTTGGTTCTCAGTGTCATCCACAAACTCGGAGTATACTGCACTCAGCTTGCACCGTCAGGCTGTCAGTATAGATGGTCAATAACTCATGCCATCGGATTGATATTTGTGGTACTCCACTTGATACATTTCATCATAAAGATCTATTAATCGTTACTCTCCAATTTCTATGTGTTAACCAATCGTCATTCCATCAAATATATTATCCGTCATATTATGAGCTCCTGTATTGTGTAAAAACCTTTATTTTATGATACCTTAAGGAAAATCTTTGGCAAGCCTCATGTCTACCAGTTCCCTTTCATCAAGTCCGCTTGTTACATTGTCAGGGGTATCCAGATAAACTTTGCATGATTTTTTACATATCCCCTTTCATAAAACCCTAACGATTCTGCTTGAAGCATTTCTAAATGCCCTGCAATTCCCTTCTTAATAACAAACTCTCGCAGATTCCCAACAATAATGGTGAAGCTAAATGGTTCCCAGCAATAATGGTTCAGTCTCCTCCTTTCTTAAAGACAGTCGCCACATTGGACGTACTCCAGTTTCGCTGTAACACTCCTGTAATCCAAAGAATTAGAGAATATTTTACACAGTGCCACCAGTCACTCTGTAACTACTTCCTTTAAAACCAGCTATGAATTTCTGCAGACCTGTCCCCACTTACACTTCTCTATTTGTTTTAAAAAAACTTTGTTCCTTTTGTTCGAACGTCCCTACTAATACCATTTTGTTTTTAGTATTGAAATATTTACAGCGCCTCACCTTGTGAGGACTAATGTAAAATATTGGTGTAAATTATCTGCAAATTTCCTCTGGGCAATTCCCCCGTCACACCCTTCAGATATCCTCAATATACTTTCCTGACTTCATTTCCACAAAAAGTCACGCACTCATCCTGATTTATTTTGTTATAAACACAGAAAATCTCATGCTGCTTGGTTTTATATATCTTGGCAATTTACTTGCATCATATCTTTTATTTCTTTTTCCTCACTTTCTAGATTCATACAGCCATAATCGCCCACAAACAGACCCTTTGATTCAACTTGTCCATTCTGACCAGGTTTTCCTAACTAAACTAATTCCACCTGCTTGCACTTGGCCCAAATGCCTCTGTACATTTCCCATTAATATGTTTGTCCAACTGTCTTTTCAACATTGTAGCTGTATCTACCACTTTTCCTCTGACAGCTCATTCCATGCAAACGTCACCCTCTGCATGAAATGGTTGCTTCTTCGTCCCTTTTAAATCTTCCCCTTTCATCTTAAAGCTATGTCCTCCATGTTTGAAATTCACTATTTTGTCAAAAAGACGTTGACTATGCAACCTATCCATGTCTCTCATGATTTTATACACTTTTTTTATTCATTTCACCCCTCAACCTCCTAGACTCAATCTGATATTAACTTCAAGACCAATCATTTAAAAATAATCACTAGAAATTTGAAACAATATTAAAAGCGAATGGCAAACAGCACACAGCCCCAAACATCATACTGTGATTTATTTTTCTCCATATGACATTACTAAGGCAGCATGAAACTCTTACTAGTGCCAATAAGAAGTCAAACACCTGATTTTTTTTTGTCTGAAGGGGGCGAAGGTCTCTACAGTGAAAACGTATCTCTGCCCAAATCTATGTAATGCCACATAGTCAACATTCTTCCTCTTGGTTTCCCTATTTGGTTGTGCCTTCTGTAGCTTGCACTCAGTATAGAGAACCCTTTTCCCCAACTCACATCTTAATTTAAACCCATTTAACATCATCTTCTCGTTCACCACTGATAAAAGCCCGATTTATCTTTTGCCACACCCTCTTTACACTGTCATCCATCCCCCACCTCTGACAAGGGAATAAAAAGCCCATTTTCCAATCATTTGCAATTCTGAACAAGTGTCAGACTGGACTTGAAACGCTAATTCTCTTTCTATGTCTCTGCAATGCTGCCAGACCTGCTGAGTTTCTCCAGAATAGGCACAGCACAAATTTTCAATTAAACAAACAACTATGGATACTGGAAATAAAAAGACAAAAAACGCTGTAGGATCTGGGAACTTAGTAGAAGGGACACTTAAACGAAAGATTAACTCTGCATTCACTCCTGAATATGCTGCCAGACCTGCATAGTTTGTTCAGCAATTTTTTTTTGAAAAAGTTCCAAAATTGTGTGTCAAAGCTGCTCATACGCCCTGTTCAGCATGGACTTCCATACACCAGGAAGTGAACGATAACACAACGTGCACAAAGTCCTTGGTTCCATAAGTTTGGCATCACTGATACTATAGAGCTCTTTATCATGGTCAGGGCGAAAAACAGAGGGAAACACATTCACTTCAAATACAGAAGATGGCATTATAGGAAAGGAAAAAATCAGATGAATATGTTAAAGTGTTTGAGTAATGTAACAAATTGGAGGCGTGACACCCGGGAGAAACCCTCAGCAGAATGAGTATATGAAAATGGAAGTGTTACCACATCAGAAACATAGGTCACTGTGTACAGGGCTGATGGGTGAATGGGTCTCGATGTGAACTGCGGGACGGTCAGGGGAATGGAATCACAGATATTGCAGTGAACTGGTCCTATCATGTGATGCTGCGGACAGCAGCAACAGCAGAAGCAGCATTGTAATTAATCACAATCTGTAACTGTTTACCCAGGATAATCTACCAGTCTACCATGAGCATCAAGCTAATCGATTGTTCAGTGACGAATGTGGGTGAACGTGCTAGAGTCAGAATCATGTGTATCTAAACGTAATGCTAACCCATTAAAGCTACCGCAATTGACTGGTTGGATTCCAGACATCAGGGCTAACATCTGGGAGTGAGGGAGATGTTAGTCCAAGACTAACAGATCAGATCTAAGATTTGCAGTCCTGCCACATCCAGTCCTAAATGTAAACGGACCATTAAAAAACTTATTGGAGGAGAGGACTCCAGATATATCACCATCCTAAATAATGGAACAACCCTGCACATCAATGTAAAAAACAACAATACAATGTATGTACCATCCTCAGCCAGAAGTGTTGCTTGGGTGATGCAGATCACCCTCACCATGATGTACATGGAATCACAGATGCTAGTCTTCAATCAATTCGATTTGCTGCACGTGAGATGAAGAAACAGATGTAGATACGACAAAGGCAATGAGCCCTGACACCATTCTTGTAATAGGACTGAAGACTTGTGCTGCACAACAAGCCGTGTCCCTGGGGAAGCTGCTTCATACCAGCTCCAACTCTGATATCGCCCTTGCAATGTGGAAAATTACTCAAGTATATCCAGTCTTCTAAGAGGAGAATAATTACAATATGACAAATTACCACGCCCTCAGTCCCATCTGGATACTCAAATTTGTGGGAGTTCTTTTTGACAGTTTTGTCAAGCAGCACAGAAATAACCTGCTCAGTATGGTTTCTGATAGGTCCCCATATGGAGATACTAATCCAGACCAGACTAATGCTCTGGCAGCTGGTGGAAGTTAAAAACAATTAAAAACATATAAATATCTAAAATCTGGTATCTGTAATGGTGACCCGAAAGCCATTGTCGATTGTAAACATCTATTTCCTTCCCCAATGTACTTTCAGGAAGCGAATCTCCCGTGCTTTCCTGGTCTGGACTAAAAATGACTGCAGATACACAGACATGTGATAAACTCTTCAATGGTCTCGGAAACGGCCAAGCAAGACACTCAATTGTATCAAACTGCTTCGAATACTTCAAGTTTTAAACCGGACCCAATACCCAGCACTAGACTTGGTATTGGAAAAGGGAATGGGAGACACAGTACAGTCGACCCTGAAGAGATTTCCTTATGAACATGTAAGAGCTATTGTCAACTTTTGCAGAGCTTTCCCACAGACAGCACAGAAACATCAGGAAAGGAGTAGGGAATGGGCCTTCCCCATTCTGGGTAATGGAGAAAATTTCCTCCGTGCAGTTTTCCTCACACAGTGTTCATTTCCCTTATTATGTTTAAATCTGATCAAACATGTAATAAGAATTGCTGTCGTCACTGATGTCCATTAATTTTGCTCCTTCAATCTATATACAGGCCGTTATGTGATGACACATGCCTATTAATTATCATTTGGCTGCCATGCCTTCATGAATTGTATGCTTTTCTTAATTAAATAAAGCAAGTTCCTGGTCACTGTTCCATCTCCAACATTGGCTGAACAGCAAAACCCAAGCTCATGATCCTCTACCTGCAAAATGTACACTCAGTGTGTTCAGCTAAAACAGGGATGCAATCCGATCTGCAAGCCTTGAAACTGAGCCTCACATTGGGAATTGTAGGCTACATTTCGAAGAAACATCATTTCAAACTGGGTGAGAATTTTGGGGAGAATTGGAATTCCACAGCAACATCACGTGGTCAGTCAGCCCCGAAAACATCTAGTCAAGAGCATCGTCAAAGGTACAGCGCTGTAGTCAGTGTCCGTCGTGTTGAGGTGTTACATGTAAAGCACTATTTCATTGCAATATATGTTTTAAAGATTAACTTAGGCTGTGCTAGTGTGTGTGTTAGATCAGCTTTCATTTCTGGATTTTACTGATATTTCAGGGTCTGCCCTAAACCTCTTCTTTCCCATAGCCCCCGTTATTTATATTGCACCATTATCAAACTGCTCCAAGTTTTGGAACGATAAAACCGACAGAAAATTCGTTGCTGGAAAAGGGAACGGGACACACAATCCTGTTGACACTGCAGAGATCTCCTTCTAAACATCTGAGAGCCTGTGACAGCTGTACTCCAGCTGTCTGCTGATACCTTTAGTGTCCAGAAATCCTTAATTATATTTAATGTCCTGGATTCCACAGCCTTATGTTGGAGAGAACTCCCCAGGTTCGCCAGTCTCTGAGTACAGACATTTATTCTCATCTTAATGCAGAGTCACCTGACTGTATCTAATACTGTGGTCCCTTGTTTTAGGCATCCCAGTCAGGGGAATTACTACCTCTGCTTCCAATCTGTCTCGCCCTGTCAGAATTTTATAAATTTCTCTGAGACTTCCACTCATTTTCCTAACGCACATGGAATACAGGCCCAGTCGCCCCAAACTCTGCTTGCACAACAAGCCTGTCATCGCAGAGATGAATCAGGTCATCCTGCGCTGCTCTTCCTCAATGTCAGGTTTGTCCTTTATTAAGTAAGGAGACCAAAGCTGCACACAATACTCCACAATGTTCAAGATGGGGTCTCACCAAGGCCCTGTACAGCTGCAGTAAGGCACCCTTACTCCTGGACTCAAATTCCTTTGGATTAAAAGTCAACTCACCATTTATCTTCCTAACTGCTTCCTGTTCTGCAATAGTGCTTTCAGTGAATGGTGTAGAGGGGGATCCAAACCCTTTTCAATGTTACAGCTCCCCACTTGGTAGTTCTATGCACACTGGTCAGCGTGGCAAAGCCAATCCCAGCATTGACTGCTTGCTTGAGAACGCACTGTCTTGCATAGACCTCGGAGGGCTGCGCAGAACGAAAGAAAAAATGCTGCATAAGTTCATTTATAAATCAATATTTATTCAACCAATCCCTTTTCAAATTGTAGCTTGCCGTCCTGTTTTCCCACCAAAAGGCACGACGTCACATCTACCCCCATTGCTCTCCATTTGCCACGTATTTGCCTATTCACTCCACTTGTCTCAATCACCTTGGAGCTTTTTTACATCCTGCTCAACGACTCACAATCCGACATCGACATTTAGCACCATCAGCAGAATTGGGAATATTGCATTTGATTCCAACAACCAAAATATTGGTGTTTGTTGGTAATAGCTGGCACCCAAGTCCCGATTCCTGCTATACCCCTAAGCTTTCCATTCGAAAACACATTGTTTTATTCCTATTCGCTGTGTCACGTCAGCTCTCTCATTCTAAATTATGTTCACATATTAACCCCAGTCCCATAAAATTTGAATTTGTATGGTAGGCTTGGAGTTTTATCACCTATCTTCCTAAAAATACAGTCATATTGTATTGATTACTTCCCCATAATGTTGCTCAGTCAGTTTCTCAAATATGATTCTTCTTTCAAAAATCTTTGTTGACTTTGTCTATGCCCATAACTTTCGGTTCCAATACTTCCTCTAAAACTATTTAGTTGCCAATTCCATTCTATTTCCTTTCTTTCTCACCAAATTAATGTATTCTAGTATTGCTGGGTAGATCACTTTTTTGATTTGATTTTTTTTTGAAGACACAACTGAAACATTTGCTCCATAGTTCTGCCATTGCCCTTTCCTCAATTCTCTGGTTTCAGACTGTCAGGAAACTGCACCGTTTTTCCCTTAATTTTGCCACGGACATGGTTTTAGAACCATTAAAAGTTCATTTTTATAACCCTTACTAATATATTCTTCAGAAACTCATCAATTCCTGTCTTAAGCTATTGAATGACTGACATTCCACAGCCATACAATCACGGGTGCATAGACTCTGTACCGTCACAAATGCAGCACAGTCGACATTAGTCCCACTTTCTGACACAAGACCCGTAACCGGGAATGTTATGGCATTTCAAGTGCGCAACTTTGTATCATTTTTTAACGGTTGTGCGGTTACCCGTGACAACTCCCATCTTAGGAAGTGCATCCCATACCCCAACACCAGCTGGGTTAAAAAATATCCTCAAATTCTTACCAAACCTCAAACCCTCCACTTTAAAATTGCGCTCTCCTGTTCTTGACCCTTTGACTAAAAGGAACAGCTGCTGACTATCCACGCTCTCCATGCCCCTTGTATTCTTAACCTTCTGAATCACACCCCCCTCAGCCTTCTCTGCTCCAAAGTAAGAAACCCGAGCTTATCCAGCCTCTCTTCATAGCTGATATGCTCCATCCCAGGGAACAGCCTGGCGAATCTCCTCTGTCAGTCCAATCACAATCTTCCTGAATTGTGGATCCCAGAACTACACAAATTATTCCATCTTGGATTAACTAAAGTTCCACATAGCTCTTATAATCTAAGCCTCGATTAAAAAAAGGCCATGTTTACAGTCGCTATGCTTTATCAACTTGTGTGTTATCCTGTCCATACCCATTCAAGGATGTGTGGAGGAGCACCCGCTGAGCTTCCTAGTGTGCTGCCACTCATTTAGTACTACCCTTAATCATCGCCTTTATCAGGGTTACGATCCATCTGCCATTGATCTGCCCAACTGACCATTCCATTTACAACTTCAAGTAAATTAAGACCTTCCTCCTCATTTTCAACCACCTGGCGAACCGTTTATAAGCTTACAAAATCACAACAGGCTATAGTCAAACAGTTTTATTCAGAGGCACTGGCTTTCGATGCGCTGCTTGTTCATCAGGTGATGATGCGCTTCGAAAGCTGCTGCCTCCAAATAAAACTGTTAGACTATAATCTAGTGTTATCTGACATTTAACATTGTCCACCTCAGTCCAACATTAACACCTCCGAATTACAAGTAACAAGGGCACTGATCCCTGTGGTGCACCTTTGGACACCAATCTCCTGTCACACAAACAGCCTTCTCACACCATGCTCTGTATGTTCACACAAACTTCATTTGGATGCAATTTGGCGAGTCGATGATGAGTCTGAACTGCTCCCTTTTTTTTAGATTAGATTCCCTACAGTGTGGAAACAGGATCTTCGGCCCAACCACTCCACAAAGAGTAGCCCATGCAGATCCATTTCCCTCTGGGAGGAGCACCTAACACTATGGACAATTAGCCTGGCCAATTCACCTGACCTGCACATATTTGGACTGTGGAAGGAAGCCAGAGCACCCGAAGGAAAGCCACGCAGACGCAGGGTGATTTGGCAAACTCCACACAGACAGTCGTCCAAGGTAGGAATTGAACCTGGGAATGTGGTGCTGTGAGACAGCAGTGCTAACCACTGAGCCACTGTGCCGCTTGATGCACCTGCAGAATACCTGGGGATTCCCCATAATCTTACCCTGCCAGCAAGTTTTCATGCCCCTGTGTTAGTCAGCCCTCTTCAAGAGATGGATTTGCTTCTTCTTTCTACTTTAAGTGACCTGTCCCTTATCCTGCCATCATTTGCCTTAAACGTAGATTAGACAGCCAGAGAAACATTCTGTTTATTTTCAACTTGCCATATGTTCAGTGAATTTTCTAAATTTCACTGTGGTCACCTCTCAATCTCGCCATCTAAAGGATTGATCTGGAGAATGTCCATTGCACTTCCTCTGCGGTCATTATATTCTTTCTCAGAGTGAGTCACCCACACTGTACACAATACTCCAAATACAGTCTCACCAACACGCTGTGAAACTGCTTCACCATGTCCTTCCATTTATAATCTGATCCCCTTAAACCACCCATACCCTTACATTTACCTTCTACCTAACACTACGGGCAATTTAGCATGGCCAATTGACCTGACCCGCACATCTTTGCACTATGGGAGGAAACCGGAGCACCCGGAGGAAACCCACGCAGACACGGGGAGAATGTGCAAACTCCACACAGTCAGTCGCCTGAGTCGGGAGTTGAACCTGGGTCTCAGGCGCTGTGAGGCAGCAGTGCATGGGAGATCACAACTTGAAAACTGTTAGTTTTTTTTTGATGAACTAACCAAGAATGTTGATGAGGGCTAACCACTGTGCCACCGTGCCGCCCACAAATGTTGTGCCCTTATTCAAGAAGAATTGCAACGAAGAACATGGGAACTATAAACCAGTTAGCTTCACAACTGGGATAGATATCGTACGAGAGAAGACTCTGAGATAAGATATACATGTATTTGGAAAGACACGGAGCAGTCAGCACGGCTTTGTGCATGGGAGATCACAACTTGAAAACTGTTAGTTTTTTTTGATGAACTGACCAGGAATGTTGATGAGGGCAGGGTGACAAACGTAGTCTACACAGATTTGAGCAAGGCCTTTAGATTCGACTAGATTCCCTATAGTGTGGGAACAGGCCCTCCGGACCAACAAGTCCACCCCACCCCTCTGAAGAGCAACCCACCCTGATAAATGCACCTAACACTACGGGATATTTAGCATAACCAATTCACCTAACCTGCACCTCTTTGGACTGTGGGAGTAAACTTGCCCACCCAGAGGGGACCCACGCAGACACGGGAGAATGTGCAAACTCCAAACAGCCAGTTGCCTGAGGCGGGATTTGAATCCAGGTCCCTGGCGCTCTGAGGTAACAGTGCTAACCACTCAGCCACCGTGCTGCCCCAAGATGCTACATGATAGGCTGATCTGAAATGTTCGATCACATGGAATCCAGAGGGAGCTGGAAAACTGAACACACAATTGGCTTGATGGTAGGAAGCAGAGGATAATAGTGGAAGGATTGCTTGTCGGATTGGAAGCCTGTGACAAGTGGAGTGCTTCAGGGGTCGGTGCTGGGACGATTGCTGTTATCTGTATCAATTATTTTGTTGAGAATGTACAAGGCAGGATTAGTAATTTTTCTGATGACACTAAAATAGGCCAGTATCGTGGACAGTGAGGAAGGTTATCAGAAATTGCAGCAGCACCATGATCAGCTGGGGTAGGTCGAGAAACAGCAAATGGAGTTTAATATAGATGAATATGAGGTCTTGCATTTTAGAAAATTAAATCAAGGTAGGAGTTTCATGGTGAATGCTTGAACCTTAAGGAGTGCAGTGCAACCGAGGATCCTTGGAATTCAGGTGCACGCTTCTCTCAAAGTAGAGTCACCGGTAGACGACAGTGAAGAAGGTTTTTGGCACACTGGCCTTCATTAGTCAGGGAATTGAACATCAAAGTTGGGGAGTTACGTTGCATTTATACAGGATGTTGGTGAGGCTGTGCTTGGAGTACTGTCTTCGGTTTTGTTCAATTTGCTCCAGGAAGGATGTGATTAAATTGGAAAGAGTGCAGAAAAAAATCACAAGGATGTCGCCATTGCTCAATAGGTGATTTATAGGGAGAGTTTGGACAGGCTAAATCATTTTTCTTTAGAGTGTACAAGACTGAGATGATATCTTACAGAAATATATAAGATCATGTGAGACATGGATAGGGAGAATGCACTCAATCATTTTCCCAGTGTTGTGAATCATGGATGAAAGGGAATCAGTTTAAGGTCAGAGGGGAAAGAATTAAAGGGAACCTGAGGGGTAACAGTTCTTACTCAGCGGCCGGTACACATATGGAATGGGCAGCCAGTGTTTGAGGCGGGTACATTATCAACATTTAAAAGTAATTTGGACAAATACATGGATAAGAAAGGATTAGAAGGATACGGGGCAATGGCAGGGAGACGGGGTTAGTGTGAAAGCACATTTTGGTCGGAATGGACCAGTTTGGACCAAAGGGTCTGCCTCTGTTCTTGAGGACTCTATGACTCTGACAACCATTGCTTGTCTCCCATTGAATGTCATATTGTTCTTTCCCAATTCACTGGAGCGAACTTGACCCTCCAGCCTCCAGGCTTCCAATATGTCTGACCATCATGTTCAACATTCGATATTATATGCCGATGCCGTGTAAAATGCAACATATTAATGTCACTTTTCCTCAGAACAAGGTTATTAATTAATCCTTCTGAGCACATATCACCAAACCTTGTCTCTAGTGTGTATCACAACATACTCTTCAAGCAATCTGATACACATCTCTGGAATTTATTTTTCACAGCATTAGCAGTCACTTAGTTTACGCAGTTTAGAGGTAGCTTGAGATAATTCAGTATTACTGCAGCACCAACAACACCAATTTCCCACAGCATAAGATATACAAAATTTGCATTACAGTTTTGCAAGTCAGAACACACCAATGCTTGTTTCTCATTGCTAAGATCCTCCCAAACTGATTCTGTGGGATGTGAGGGACAGGGTCGGTGGCATTATTAGTGACAGACTTAGAGAAGACGTTCTTTGAGACTCACCTCGACGCTAAGGTGATCTGAAGAAATGTCCAGGACATTCTGTATCCTCGTTTTATCAGGATAAGTTTCACTGTATTCTCTCTGCTCCCTCACACTCAGTGTATATCTGTTATAGTACCTACCCCCGAACAAGGCTTACGCTCTATCTCCAAATAAAGTTCATGTACTAACACTCTCACTGTTGAATTCAGCACCGTCCTTCCATAATTTTGTCTTTCGCTTATGCAATACCCCCACACCAATAACACCTTATGGATTCTGCATTGTGGACTGACTCCCTCCAGACACCTCATCATTCAGCAACCCTCCCCAACCACCACCTACAACAGTAGGAACAGCTCATTCCCCGCTTCCATTTCTCCCATTCCAGGAAAACCAGCCTGGAACAAGACAGAAAGGGCCAAACCGGGTGGTGGAGTGTGCGATATCCATTCCCTTCCCCCCCCCCCCTCCCCGCCATGTCAGGATGACCCTGGCACGAGCCCGAGATGACCGAGTGAATCATAAGGAGATTCTGTAATATCCACGTCCTACCAACTGAGTAAGAAATAATGTTTTGTGGAGGGCAATGCTCACTCTAACCGCTCTGTGTCTTCTGCTACTTCGTTCCTTCCAAAACAACAAATATATCATTGCAGAAAGACGCAGACACAGAAATACTTAGAGACGACACCCCAATATACTAAACCTCACAGCACAGCACTGAGATGTGGCCGCACACATGTAGAGACATACAGAAACATACACAGTCGCACACAGACTTAAACAGATAAAACACAGATGCTAATACACGGAAGAACAAATGCATACACACAAATACACAGACACACAAACACAGGAACAAACACACACGCACGCATGCAGATACACAGAAATGCAGGCACTTGTGTCTATAAGCCAGAGATAGATAGGTTTTTGATGAATAAGGGTACCAAGGGTTACAGAGAGAAGTCAATAGAATGATGTTGTGAAAACTCTAAGCGATTATTAAATGGCATTCAGATTCGATGGGCCGAATTGTCGAATTCTTTTTTTTTAATGCTCGTGTGGTGTTTTGCTATCTGATATTCTGATAATACCAAACATGGAGATGAACATCACTCTTGCGAAGAATTTCAAAGAGATAGAATACACCTAAAGCGAGGAATGGTCACCTACCTGAATGGAAATGAGCTGTCGGAATATGGTAAACAGGCAGAGAAAGCAGTTACCTTTCCTTTGTTCTTCTCTCACGGGATGTGTGCAGCCCTGGTCAGGCCAGAATGTTATACTGATCTGAACCTGACTGGCTGGTTCAGCTGTTCCACAGGACAGTCAAGAGTAAACTACATTGCTGTGGGTTTGCAGTCACACAGAGACCTGACCAGGCAAGGATGACCCATTGCCATCTCAAAAGGACATGAGGCAAGCAGATGGGCTTTTTTCTCACAAATGATAATAGTTTCATTTTAATTATATCAATTTCCTTCATGAGATATCAATGGATTATTATTCGAGGGCAATAGTTTAAGAGTGAATGATTGAGCACTATACACTGCCTTACATCTGACAGATTCTATGCAGAGACCAAGTTAAACATCTCAAGTGCAATTATTTTGTGATGGACACGTGGTTTGAGGAGACTTGAAGAAACAGCTGCATCGGATTTAACAAAAGCACAAATAATGGCTCATTCAGGAATTGCACTGAGGTTGAGGAGGAGGCTGGGATATCATAATAGTGGTTTTGAAAGGGATTGGTAGGTGAGGTGAATATGGAAATGTACATCTGTGCAGGACTTAAAGGATTATGGAGTTTGAGAACAGTCTGGTTCCTTCTCGCATATCAGTGAGTAATTTGTAAATAGTAATTGGCTTTATATATTTTATAAGGGAAGGAAGTTTTTATTGGAACCGAAGACATTGATTTCCATTTTGAAAAATTTACATATCACGAGCAAAAATTCAGTTCAACCCAGTTTAACAGTCAAAGAGAATGACTTACTAGGAACACCATCCATCGTGAGAATGGGATAGTAACCACTCTGAATAATACAAAGGATACTCTGGATACGCCATACTTATGATATTCAAGGCTGAAAAAGAAGATAAAGACCCAAGGATAAACTCCTGTCCGTTGTTGGAACATTCAAGTTCTCAGATTCTGATCCATTGTTGGAATGGTCGAGTCTAATGTTCTCAGATTCTGATCTCTCCTCCTCTTCCCTCTGGAGCTGCTGATCCCTGTTAGTGCTGTTGGTGATGTTCCCTCTCACACCATGGGATAATACTTTGAGAGACCCCATTTATCATTTACGATGGAAACCCTCCACTGGGATAATTAGAATCCACAGAGATTGACAATAATCAGTCAGGGAACAAATATCTCCAGTTAACCCCTTTCAATTCAATATTAATTTTATTAAAATTCAAAATAACGTTTTGAATTTACACATTCAGCATGGGATATGTGGGAGTGACTGAGGGAAGGGATGTTGGACTTGGCAAATTGTTTGTGTGTAATAATTCAATCTGCCTTGGGTATGGAAATAATGACAGAGGATTGTTGGAACATAAACCAGTTTCTCCATTTATAAATGGAAACTTACAGCCTAAAATTATTGATCAGTGATTATATTGATGAGTGATCTTTTATAGTTCACAATCTGATGGGAAAATGTACTTAAGACAACGTGGATGATAACAGGCAAACTGCATGGATATGTTAACAGAGAATTGTACGTGACAAATACAATTCGGATTGTTATTCGAGGATCAGAAGAGGCAAGTGAGGGTCATGCTGTTATGTTATTGATGTCAACGAACTATGATGAAGTATCATTTATTGGACTTCAATTACTGTGTGATTGTGACATTGGGGAAGAGACAGAAATCAGAGAGAATTGGAGGAAATGGTTGCTGAGACTGGAGGGAGAGAAAATGATATTGCCAGTTATCAGTATTGGAATGTGCCTCTTTATAAAGCATAAGGTCGATTCAGGACACATCTCTAGTGAGGGATCAGGACAGCCTACATTAACAAGACCAGAAAACATAGGAGCAGAAATTTGGCCTTTCAGCCCATTGAGTCTGCTCCGCCATTTGATCATGGCTGTTAAGCTTCTCAACATCACTCTCCCACTTTCTCCCCATAATCCTTGATCCCCTTAACAATCAAGAATCTATTAATCTCAGTCTTAAATATACTTAATGCCCTGGTCTCTACAGCTTCTGTGGGCGTGAATTCCATAGATCACCGACTCTCTGGCTAAAGAAGTTTCTCCTTATCTCTGTTCTACAAGGTGTTCCCTTTATGTTGGGCCCTCGAGTCTTAGTCTCTGCTATCAATAGAAACATCTTTCCAAATCCTCTCTGTCCACGTCATTCAGTATTTTGTAAGATTCAATTAGATCCCCCAGATCATTATAAAATCCATCAAATATTGACCCATCGTACTCAAATGTTCCACATATGTTAAGCTTTTCATCCCTGGAACCATTCCTATGAATCTTCTCTGAACATCCGCCCGTGCCAGTGCATCCTTCCTGAGATACAGGGCCCAAAACTGCGCAGAATACTCCAAATGTAGTCTGGCCAGAGCCTTGTACAGACTCGGAAGTATATCCCTGCTTTTATATTCAAACCCATTTGAAATGAATAACATCATTGTTTTTGCCTTCTTAACTACTGACAACCTGCAAGTCTACCTTGAGAGAATCGTGGTCTAGAACTTTCCAGTCTCTTTGCACTTCAGACTTCTGATTTTACTACTAGTATTGAAAATAGTCCATGCCTCTTGTCTTTCAGGTAAAGATTACGACCACACACATTTGCACACTGTACTCTATTGATCAGTTCTTTACCCAATCTCCCAAACTTCCCACATCCTTCTACAGGCGAAGGTGGGGACTGCAGATGCTAGAGATCACAGTCCAAAAGTGTGCTGCTAGAAAAGCACAGCTGGTCTGGCAACATCCGAGGAGCAGGAGGTGCGACATTTCAGGCATATGCTCATAGTCAGGATTGTGGAGGGTGGGCGTAAGGGGGCTGAAAGATAAATAGGAGAGGGTGAGGCTCGGAGGCTGGAAGCGTGGAAGGTGATAGTGAGACGAAGATGGGTTGTGATCGTGAAGGTCAGGGAAGATGGACAGATTGCTCAGTTCAAAGGGGCAGTGCGAAGTTGGAGTGTTAGATCCGAGATAAGGTGGGAGAAGGTGAGTTGAGGAAACTGTTGAAATTGACATTGATATCGTGTGGTTGTATGGTCCCAATGTGGAGTTCCTCCATGTGTTGGATGACTTGAGTTTGGCAGTGGAGCAGCCCCAGGTCTAGCATGCCGCTAGCGGATTGGGAGGGAGAGTTGAAATGTTCGGCCATAAGGTGGTGGGATCATTGTGTGTGTGTGTGTGTGTGTGTGTGTGTGTGTGTGTGTGTCAGGGATGTTCGCTGAAACTTTCCAAAAGTTGTCATCCTGTCTCCTCAATGTACAGGAGACTGGGAACAATGGACACAGTCCAATGTTTATGGGGTGTGGAATGATCCTTTGGGGTCTTGGAAGGAGGTGAAGGGGGAGGTATAGGCGCACATTTTACACAACTTGGGATGGCAAGGGAAGGTGCCAGGAGTGGATGATGGCTTGGTGGGGAGTGGGGGCGTGCACCTAATGTGGGAGTCATGGAGGGAATGGTCTCCGCAGACTGGTTAGGTGAGTGGACAGATACATGGCAGATGCAGTTTAATGTGGATAAATGTGTTGTTATCCACTTTAGTGGCAAGAAGAGGAAGGCATATTACTACCTAAATTGAGTCGAGTTGGATAAAGGGGCAGTACAAAGAGATCTGGGTGTTCTTGTACACCAGTCAATGAAGGCAAGCATGCAGGTACAGCAGGTAGTCAGGAAAGCTAATAGCATGCTGGCTTTCATAACAAGAGGGATTGAGTAGAGAATCAAAGGGGTTCTTCTGCAGCTGTTCAATGCCCTGGTGAGACCACATCTGGACTATTGTGCGCAGTTCTCATCTCCAAATTAGAGGAAAGACATGCTGGCTATTGAGGGAGTGCAGCGTAGGTTCACGAGGTCAATTCTTGGAATGGCGGGGCTATCTTATGTTGAAAGATTGGAGCGACTGCGCTTGTATAAACTTGAGTTTAGAAGACTGAGGGGGATCTGACTGAGATGTAAAGGACTGGACACTCTGGAGGCAGGAAACATGTTTCCGCTAATGGGTGAGTCCCGAACCAGAGGATACAGCTTAAAAATAAGGGGTAGGCCATTTACGACAGAGATAAGGAGAAACTTCTTCACCCAGAGAGTGGTGGGTGTGTGGAATGCTCTGCCCCTGAAGGCAGTGGAGGCCCAGTTTCTGGATTCGTTTAAGAAAGTGTTGAATCCAGTTCGCAAGGATAATGGAATCAAGGGTTATGGAGATAAGGCAGGACCAGGATACTGATTAAGGATGATCAGCCATGATCATATTGAATGGTGGTGCCGGCTCGAGGGGCAGAATGGCCTGCTCATGCACCTATTGTCTATTGTCAAAAATGCTGATAGGAGTGGGGAGGGAAATATATCTCTGGTTGTGGGGTCTGACTATAGGTGGCAGAAATGGTGGACAATGATGAATTGTATCTGGAGGTTGGTGGGCTGGAAGTTGAGGACCATGGGGACTATTCTTGTTGTAGGAAGGGTGGAGTTCAAGTACAGAGGTGTGGGAAGTTGAGGAGATTTGTTGGAGCACAATTCTGCAAGCTCTCCACCTCTTCAATGCTATCCCATCCTCTTCATATCTTTGTACTGCTGAATATCAGGTTGTGGGTGGCACAGTCGCTTAGTACGGCGGCTTCACAGTGTCAGGGACGCAGGTCCAGTCCCCACCTCGGGTGGCCGCCAGTTTGGGGTTTGCACATTCTCCCCATGCCTGCATGGGTTCCCTGCTGGTGCTCTGGTTTCCTCCTGTAGTCCAAGCATGTGCAGATTACGTGAGATTGGCATGCTAAATTGCCCATACACTAAGAAATTAGTCAGTGGAGAATGGGTCTGGTTGAGTTACTCTTTGATGGGTTGGTGTGGACTTATTTTGCCAAAAGGCCTGTTTTCACACTCCAGTGATTCTAATACTAAAAATTAGCCAATGTGCCGTCAGTTCCTTCATCTAGATCGTTAACTGTATAATGTGAAATTTGTTGCTCACAACACTGAGTCTTGTGAAACAATGATTGTCACTGACCGCCATCGTGAGAATTTGTGCGTGAGATTTCCAGAAATGGATGGACTCCTGGAAAACGGAGAATATCCCAGTGAAGGAGTTGGTGATTGTTTTAACCATATCAAAGGGTTCTGCGTCTGTGGGAACTTCCCTCCCAGAGAGTGATGGAAGGTGAGACATTGAATATCCTTAAGCCACGGGCAGACAGGTTATCGGCTATGAATTATGAATTAAAGTTATAGGGCATAGCAGGAATGTGTGTTTCTGGCCACAATCAGATCATCCATGATCTTATCACATGGCAGACCTGGTTCATGTTGTCCAATCACTTACTCCTGATCTTAGTTTCTACGTTGCTATAGATGCTGACCAGTAATGAAAGCATTCTCAACTGCACAAAGGCTCTCCCTTTCAGAATGATGAGCACAACTTGCAAATGTCATTTTTAATCAGCACTGCGAAAGCACTCGTGGAAATTTCATGGAGTTACAGAAAGATCAGATGCTTATGGCAAAGTAAAAGCCTCATTAAAACTGCATTAGAAATCAGATCGGTTAGAATGGATGCCTTTAGTAGAGCAGATTCCTGTCAGTTGTTCTTGTGAGGTGAATTCCGTTAGCAAGACCAGCATTTATTGCCTATGTCTAATTTCCATTCAGAATGTGGTGATGAATCTCAGTGATCCTCGTGGTGCAGAGACACTAACTGGTATGTTTCAAAGAGAGCCACAGGACTCTGAACAACCGACAGTGAAGGGACAATGTTATTGATTCAATCCAGGATGCTGTGTAACCTTGGGGATTGTATTCCTCACCACATGATGCTCACAGCGATGGAAATAGTAGGACAGTCTCTTGTTGTTCTTATTTTGTGGAATTTACAGAGTAATGTAGTTTAGGTCTTTTATGCGGGAGCCAGAAATAGAATTTTGTACATAGAGCTGAACTCTCCTTTTACATATGCTCTGCCACCTCTGCATATTTTATTTATTATTTATGACGGACCAGGATATGGCACCTTACACTGGAACATACGTATTTTCCGTGACACTGAAGTATGTCTTTTGTAACATTCCCAGCAATCATCAGAACTGAAAAACGTTCTGCAGAATATATGGATTCATTCATTGTTTCTTTGAAAGAGTGAGTGTGATGAGGATAAAGATTCACTTAAATTGCACGTAATGGACACACTGCCGGAATTCAAATCATATTCTCACGTTTTCCTTTAATTGGAAACAAATTATTAGAATAATCGCCCATTGTTGCACATACTGTAATAAAAAATGTTTAAGAAGTGTTGAGGCGCCACACTAGGCGAGAAAATACATGTCATCTGCATTTGATGGAGATACAGAAATTCAGAATAACTGCACAATCTGAACAAGAATCAAGTGATAGAAAAAAACATAGAACAAGTCTTTTCTTAGACCATGACCCCCACCATGGCACATCAGGCCACTTTATCAACTGCGATAACTGATCTAATTTCTCCTGGTGATCCCCTCCCCACACACTGCCCTCCCAAACATCAGCCAATGGCCCCAAGCTGATGGCCCTCAGGTAGTACAGGTCAAGTCCATCTCCTCCCGACATCCACAAACAGGGTGGCCCCGGCAGACACATTGCTTCAGTCTGCACCTGCTACAAACAACTCATCTCTTCCTACTTTGACTCAGTAATCCGTCCTGGTCCAGTCCCTGCACACACAAATCCCTGATTCATCTGACACTTTACACCAATTTCAGAATTTCCATTTTGCAGGTTCCATCCACCTCCTCTTTCCCATGGACGTACCATCCCATTACACATCCAACAACACCCCTCCACACCTCCACTAGGATGGTCTCAGGGCTCTCCGCTTCTTCCTGAACTGCACCCAAACACCACCACCATCTTCCAACTGGCTGGGCCTGTCCTTACTCTCAACAACCTTTCTTTTTAACATCCCCTTGATCACTCTAACTTTGCCTTTCCTAAACATCTTTTCTCTCTTCTGGTGTGTCTTATGCCCCAGCTCCTGACTACTGTTTGGAGGCCTGTACAAGACTCCAATTATGATTTTTTTCACCTTTTCGATACCTCAATTCTACCACACAGATTCCCCATCAACTGGCCCTACTTAATTTTTTACTATTGATTTAGTTTTATTTCTTACCAATAAGGCAACCCTACCTCTTCCGCCCACCTGCCTATATTTTCAATAAGATGTGTATCCTAGAATATTCAGCTCCCAATCCTGATACCCTTGCAGCCATGTCTCCGTGATGTCCGCCACGTCATACCTGCCAATTACGATCTGCGCCACAAGCTCATTTACTCTATTCCTTACACTGTATACATTCAGATATAACGCCTTAAGTCCTGAGTTAACCGTTCCTCTTCACATTGTCATTCGTTTATTCAGTGTGCTTGAAGTTTGATTGCTAACAGTCTCCATACGCTCTGTCATATTTATGTCTGTGTTGGAAATTTTAATAACTTCTCCTGAGTTCTGCACTCTTACCTCCTCCTTTAACTCAGGTTTTCTAATTCCGCCAATATCAGACCTTGCCCACCCTTGCCCTATTTAGTTCAAAGCCTTGTCTACAGCCCTGGATGTGCAATCCCCTAGTACTCTGGTCCAAACATGGTTTGGATGAAGACCATGCCATTGGATGCCATTCAGCCTGTTTACTCTGCTTTGCTATTCAACTGGATTTTAGTTATTCTGTTCCTTTCAATGGCAGGGTCTTTACCCAGCATCCCTGTGTGTAGACAGCCCTGCTTAAAGAGCAACCAGTGCCAGGCGATGAGTTCTGGGGTGTCTCCGGCGTGGCTTGAGGAAAGGCTCCATGCAGTAATGGATGGACTGAGGGACTGAGAAGGATAGCTTGGGAACCAGTGAAACTGTACTCACACGAGTAGCCAGGCAAGTCTCCTGTTACCCAGGGCATCCTGAACACCAGGGTCGCTTTTACGAAAACCGGTTGCATTTGCCATATTTCTTCATCGACCTGAAGGAGAATTCCTGCCGATGGCATAAACACGGAGATAGACAGTGGAGAGACGAAAGGAGTTAATGCCCCTAATGCAAACATGTGGAGATTGTACAAACGCCACACAGATAGGCTCCAGAGATTGGAATGGAACCCGAGTCCCTGACACTGTGAGGCAGCAGAGATGTGTCACAATGATTAGTGTACTTACATGTTTCCTTCTGCAGTCAATTCCCTGGAATACTCTCCCTCAGACTCTGTAAGATTGGGAAGCTTTTCTATACCTACAGAGGATAATTTAAAATGGACAATAAGGTGGAGAATATGGCAGTCAGCTCTCCTGAAGTAGTCTCACCGTACCCTGCAAAACTGTAGAAAATCTTCCCTACTCCTGAATGTATTCTCTTTCAAAAGGTTTAAAAATTTATATTGTCTCCCTGTGATGTGCACGCAACATATTTTTTTTTGCGATCCAGGTGTCTGATTCCTCTTTGCCTCAGATTTGCGAATCTCTCCATTGGATTAATGCTCTGTTTTTCCAATCAAATTACCAATCTATTCAAACACAGACACATTTTTCCTGCTATTCCCCATATACCAATATATCATTCACTTGACCCACTTCGAACTCTCTATAATATTATGAAGTGGAGGTCAACATGCATCTGATAGTTAAAAGCAATGCACCCAGCGAAGGTCTCCTCGCCTTATAGTATGGTAAAACGAATGTGACAATGATGTAACCCACCTCCTTTTTGACACCCAGTTTGTTAAAAAGGAGTGGTTCAACGAAATGAAATCCTTTCACACATTCTGTAATTAACACTTACTATTTGCCTGTCTAGGGGTGACACCGTGGCTCAGGGGCTAGCAACTGCTGCCTCACAACGCTAAAGACCCAGGTTCGATTCCAGCCTCTCTGTGGAGTTATCATATTCTACTCATGTCTGCGTGGGCTTCAAACACGTGTTCCTGTTTCCTCTCACAATCCAAAGATGTGCAGGCTACTTGAATTGGGCATGCTAAATTGCCCATAGTGTTCATGGATGTGTAAGTTAGGTGTATTAGTCAAGGGTACATATAGTTAATAGGGTAGAGAATGCATCTGAGTGGTTTATTCTTTGGAGGGTCAGTGTGGTCCTTGTTCGTCTGAAAGTCCTGTTTCCCTACTCTAGGTATTCTATGATTCTAACTTTAACAGTGAACAAATCACTAACAAACTGAATAATCTCTCTGTAACTAATTACTTATTCTGGAATAAAGCAAGATTTTCCTGATATGCGGTTTCACTAATGCGGATTCCACTCATAAATCCATTATTAATAAAAATAAAATTAAACTTAGTTTGTCAAAGATCATCCAGAATGACTCTCTTTAAATTTCTGTATCTTATTCCCTCGACTTTCTCTGCCTGACATGCCTTCTCAGTTGTTTTCTGGTTGCAAGAATATTTGCTCCGCGTGTTGTGCAACTTTATTGATGGATAGAGCTTTTTAGGCAGAGCGTGGAGATTTTTTGTGATACCCCAATATTTTTTTCACAGTGAAACAGGTGAGCTTCTCCTGACAATCTATTCATGTTTACCATCAGTTTGTTAATATCAAATTTGAATTCAAATTCCACCAACTGCCATGGCAGGATTCGAATCCAGCTCCCCAGAACATTGTCTGGGTCTCTCGATGAACAGTTCAGCTATAATGTACTAGGCCACTGCCTTACCCTATCTCGTGGAGTGTGACTAACCTGTACAATATGACTTGCCCTAGTTTTTTTTCCTCATGCTGTCATTGAATTCCTTATCTAGACATGGATATTTTTTCTCTGTCATGCAATTCCTCTTCTCTCACAAATATACTTTAATTGAGAGGTATTTAGTATCCCCTTAAGTATTTGCGAAATTTCTTCATCTGTCCTGCCTTTGACTGTTCCCCCACTCCCCACCAACATCTTCCTTAGGCCACTGTAAGTATTATTACCCAACACTAAGGCTCTCACATGTGACTCTGTTTTCACTCTTTCAATCGAAATTTGAAACTACAGTATGTTATGGTCATTCTTTCCAAGAGGATTGTTTCCTGCAAGATCATTTTTCATTCCTTCCTTATATCAAATCCCTGCTCTCTGGGTGGCTCCATGACATGTGTTCTCAGAAACAATCCTTCATATACTCTACGATTTGTACTTGGAGCCTACCCTTTGCCAAGTTGATTAGATTAGATTACTTACAGTTGGAAACAGGCCCTTCGGCCCAACAAGTCCACACCGACACGCTGAAGCGCAACCCACCATTTACCCCTTACCTAACACTACGGGCAATTTAGCATGGCCAATTCACCTGACCCGCACACCTTTGGACTGTGGGAGGAAACTGGAGCACCCGGATGAAACCCACGCAGACACGGGAGAACGTGCAAACTCCACACAGTCAGTCGCCTGAGTCGGAAATTGAACCCAGGTCTCAGGCGCTGTGAGGCAGCAGTGCTAACCACTGTGCCACCGTGCCGCCCAAATTAATTGATTCAATATGCACATTTATTCCACCATTGTTAACTTGTCACGAACCCTCTTATTTCCGACCTCAGAAGTACTTTGGGGAGACAGTGGCTGAAAATTACTCTTCCAAAGAGGTTTCTTCCGTTGCTTTTTATTTGCACCTGGACTGGTTTTCATTTTGTTCCCTCGTACCAAAATAATTTCTTAATATAGCCTTGGTATCATCCTTAACAAATACACCAATTCCCTCTACTTTACCTTCATGTCTATCCTTTCGGAATACCGAGTACCCATGGACAATTCACTGTCCAGTCCTGATCTTCCTGTAACCATGTTTCAATCATCCTTATAAGGTCATATCCATCTATCTCTGTATCTACTGCCAGTTGATTACTTTTATTCCAAACATTGCGTGCTTTTAGGCCTAAGGTTTTTAACTACATTTTTTAAAAAATTGTTTTTCCCCTTTGATATTTTCTTGAGTACGAACTTACTGATCTCACACACCTCACTCCTTCACGAACCCCATACATTCCATCTTCATTTGTTCATCTCTGATAAACATCTCTATCATTTATTCCAACCTCCAATTCACATTTTGGAGTGATTTGATTCCTTCTCGCAGCATGGTCATGAGTCTGGCCGTGCCTGATGTCCTACTCACCTCTACCTTCTGCTCAGTTCTTGACCTGCTGATTTGTTTCCCAACCTCCTGGTTTATTAGTTTAAATCAAGCCAATTTGCACGAGAAAACCTCCCCACTAGGATGTTGGTGCTTGTCCAGTTAAGATGCAAACTCTCAATTTCTTAAAGCCCCCAACTGTCCTGGAAGAGCGCCGAATGATTCAGAAATCTGAAACCGTCGCCCCTGAACTAGCTCTTTTCCCAAATGTTAATTGTTACCTAATCCCTATCCTTTTACACGAGGCACTGGGTGTAATTCAAATATTACAGAGAATTGTTTTTTACACACACACACACACACACACACACACACACACACACACACACACACACACACACACACACACACACACACACACACACACACACACACACACACCCTACATTACTTTGAAGAATAATGCCTGTAACCTTTTAAATAATCAGAATGATAAGTGAAATGAAGAAATTAGTTAAAGGTAAGGTGCGCGAAATTCGACTAATGAAATTACTCCTTATTGATCAGAACAGACAAAGATGTGAACTTATTGCAGTGATCAAAATTATGAAAAAAAGGGTAAAATAAGTATACTCCGTTTCTCTTAGCTGGCATTACAGGATCCCAGTTTCAAGATCGTCGGCAGAAGATCTCGGAATGAGATAAGGCAAAAGATCTTCATTGAGACAGTTGTTAGGATTTGGAATGCCCTGCCTGGGAGATTTGTGAATGAAGATTCAAGAGGGAACTGGATATATATTTGAACGTTCCGAAATTAAAGGGCAACAGTGATAGAGGTGGCAAATGGGAGGTTTTGGGAGACATTTCACAAGCTGATGTATAATCAGTGACCAAATAGCCTCCTTGTGTACATTAAAGTTCTGTACTCTATCATGTACAGCCGCAAGTCAAAGCCAGAATCAGATTATTTCCAGTTGGAAATGTTGCCAAATATCTGATTATTTTGCTGCGGCATAACCATTTAAATGCAAGTATTGCAAGGTCAGTTTGATGATGAAGTCTAATTAGTTCTCAGCACACGAATATATTAAATCATGTATCCCTACAAATAAAACATTTTTTCCTTTGTTTTGCCACAAAACTCTTTGAAAATGCCTGATTGCTCAATCACACGGATGTATGTTCATCGTTGTTTTTCACATTTCACATTAATTACCACTCATTCTAAAAATTGCAAGGTTTCAAATTATTGTTCACTTCAATTTAATAACACAAATTGTTTATTCAAACTAATATTCTCTGTTTATGTTGAATTGTTGACATTTTTCAATTCTTGGTAAAAAGCTGAAGCTTGCACATTTAGTGAGAAATTAAACTGATTGATTATATATAAATTTATAAGAACATTATTTCTATATGATGGTTTCATCGTTTTCTCACTTTAAAAAATGCAATCATTCAGAAGCCAACGACTTTCCAAATGTTGGAGCGACGATGCATTCTTTTGAATACTGACAATGAGTATGTAATTGTCGCGAGTTTTGAGAATATTTGTAGCTCAGTTTAAGGTTTTAGATGTAGGCTTGCTCGTTGAGCTGTGATATTCATTTTCAAACTTTTAACTATCTTCGTCTTCAATGGGCCTCAGGCGAACCAATGCTGAAAATTCCTGCTTTCTATTTATATGTTTGGGTTCCTATGGATTGGTGATGTCATTTCCTGTGGTGAATTCACGTCCTGTTCCTTTTCTCAGGGGTGGTAGTTGAGGTTTGTGGATAGAGTTGTAATTAGAATGCCATGCTTCTATGAATTCTTGTGCGTACCTCTATTTGGTTTGTCTTAGGGTGGATGTGTTGTCCCAGTCGAAGTGATGTCCTTCCTCATCCATATGTGAGGATACCAGTGAGAGGGGATGATGTCCTTTTAGGGGTTAGTTGGTGTTCATGTATCCAAAAATATGTAGTTATGATCAGCACTATAGTCAGATGACATGTTCTTTGTTCGATATTAAATAAAATATACATTCTTCATTTTTGGCTCATAAAATGTTGGCAGGAAAGTATATTTTAGTTCCATGAATATAATATCAACCTAATTGTTTTCAGAGATGATGCAATTATTGTTTGGTTGAATAATGCTAATTCACATTTTTGTGAATTAAAATTCACAAACATAGCAAATATCTGACTTTTTTTAGATCAGCTTGCAATCATAACCTACATGTTTTAAAAAATGAAAGATTTGAATTCAGCCACAGCTGCCTGTGATACTGGATAATACATTGCTCTGCTCTTAAACGAATCCAGAGTGGTTCCACCTGGGTCAGGGCGGTCATTCAATCATTATTTCACAACAAATTATTTCGACTCCATCTTCGGTCTGAGCCTTACACGGGGGCAGATGAATGGACGTGGAATGTCAGAATCACATCGCACAAGTAACTTATGGTGATGGCATCTGGCTTGCCTCACAGACTCCAAGCATCTGCCACCTGGACCAGACACTGGGCGAAGACGTTAACAAGTTGACAGTATTCTGCAGTACTTTGTGTCTCGCAAAGAAACCTCTAAAACCGTGTCCAATGAATGTCACCTTCACATTCACCAGTATCAAAATAAAATTGTACATCTTTGTTGATGGACAAAAAATAATACATGGGTCACCCAACAGAATCTATCTGAAGAAAACAGCAGCAAATGGCAAGTCCAGCATCACGTTAATAACTGAACTTGAAGGATTCTGTCTGGTTAGGTCATCTCATACATATTCTACTGGTACTCAGGCGACTGTAAGAATGCACACCATAAGTGGACGTCTTGGCCTATCGCCTCTACAAAGCTTCCTGATCTCACACACATCACTCCCTCACATATTCAACAATTGGTAAGGATCCTCAAGCTGGTTGAAGCATGAAACAAAGAACATGACAGTATAGTGCAGACATTTCGGCCCTTGATGTCCAGCCAACCTTTTATCCTACTCTAAGGTCAGACTAACCTACATCCCCTTCATTATGCTATCATTCATTTGCCTATCCAATCGTCGCTTAATATAAACCCAATGCAGCTGACTCTACTACAGTTGCCAGCAGTAAATTCCACCCATCCACCATTCTCTGTCTAAGGAACCAGCTCTGACATCTCCACTAAACCTTCCTCCAATTACATTAAAGTTTTTCGCCTTAATGATACATATTTCCCCCATGGGAAAATGTCTCTTGCTATCCACTCTATCTTTGAGTCTTATCATTTTGTACACGTCTGTCAAGTCATCTCTCATCCTTCTTTGCTCCAATGAGTAAAAGCCCTGAACTCTTCTTTGTTAGCATCCTGATAAATCTCCTCAGCACACTCATTAAAGGTTCCACATCCTTCCTAAAATGAGGCGACCAAAACTGATCACAATATTCTAAGTGTGATCTCACCAGGGTTCCATAGAGCTGTAGCATAACCTCGAAGCTCTTAAACTCCATCCCCCTGCAAATGAAAACATCATATGCCTTCTTAACAACCTTATAAAAGTGGGTGGCAACACTGAGGGAGCTAAGAAATGGACCACAAGATCACCCTGTTCCTCCACAATGCAAGAAGCCTGCTTTTCTTCTGCATTAAAATTCGACCTTCCAAAATGAATTGCTTCACACATTTCCAGTTGAACTCCATCTGCCACTTATCAGCCCGGTTCTGCATCCTGTCAATGTACCATTGCAAATTACAACAGCCCTCGACACAATCCACAATTTCAACAATCTTTGTTACATCGACAGACTTACGAACCTACCCTTCCACTTCCTCATCCAAGTCAGTCATAAAAATCACAAACAGCAGAGGTCCCAGAACTGATCCCAACGGAACACCACTGATCACTGAGCTCCAGACTGTATACTTCCCATTTACCACCACTTTGTGTCTACTATGTACCAGTCAGTTCTGTATCAAGACAGACAGGTTTACTTGTATCCCATCCCTCCTTCCTTTCTGAATGAAACTGCCTTGGGGAATATTATCAAATGCCTTGTTAAAATCCATGCACTCTGCATCCATTGCTGCACCTTCTTCAATGTGTTTGATCCCAACCTAAAAGATTTTAATACATTTTGTGAGGAATGACCTGCCCCTCACAAAGCCATGCTGACTATTTCTAATCAAACTATTACTTTCCAAGTAATCATAAATTCTGTCTCTCAGAAACCTCTCCAATACTTTGCCCAATGCTGTTGTAAGACTAACTGGTCTGTAACTCTCAGGATAATCCCTAGTACCTTCCTTGAACAAGGAGTAACTTTTACCGCCCTCCAATCATCTAGCACTACTCTAGTTGACAGAGAGGATGTAAAGATCATCGCCAAAGGCGCAGGGATCTCTTCCCTGTCTCCCTGTAGTAACCTCGGGTTTTGTCCGTCTGCCCCAAGGGATTTATCTATTCTTGCTTTTGTGCTTGAATCAATCAGTACTTCACCTTAAAATGTCTATGCCCTCTCCAAACAAATGATTGATTGCTTTCCATTTCAGAACTATATAGAGTGCTCCCTTCTGGAACACGTATGGTTCCCAATATCCTGTCAATCATGAAATGAAAAACATGGGAAGGCATCAATCCATTCCTGATGAAATGCTGATGCCCCAAGCTTTGACTCTCCTGTTCCCCAGATGCTGCCCAACTGGCTGTGCTTTACCAGAGCCACACGTTTCGACTCTGATCCCCAGTACCTGGAGATATCACTTTCTCCATTGCTTAGAGCTGTCCCATCTGCAGACTGAACAGGGAATTAATCATCAGAAACTCTTTGCATGTGGAGCTGACTGTTTAGTTCTGGAAAGTTGCATTTAATTAATACATTTATTAAAAGAGAAAATACAATTCAACAAATATTCACTCATTCCCAGAGTAACAGTTTTGTTTGTGAATTGGGCTGCTTGAGAACAGACAATGAATGACTGAAGAACCCCGCATTATAGAGTATTCTAGGTGTTATATTCCAGGCGGAATGTCCTTTTACCTCAATGCTAGGAATATTGTCCGACAGACAGATATTAGAAGTGAACAAGGTGAAATGGGGAAGTGTGACAATTTTGCCATCACAGAGATGTGTTTGATGGACGTCAGGGCTGACAACTCAATATCCAGTGGCACAAGATCTATAGGCACGACAGGAGAGGTGGTAAAAGAGGAAGTGTTTTTGCATTATTAATTATAGAGTCAGTTACTGCAGTAAGAAGGATCTTCTATTGAGGCTTGGTGGTTAGAGCTCAGGATCAAAACCATGACAGACACACCACTGGGGATAAAAGGTAGACACCCAGATAAAAGAAAGTACAGGAGCTGATATAAAACCCATTTACTGAGGTGTGTTAATACAACAAAGGGATAATTATATTCAGGCATTTCAATTCCAAACATTCATTCGGGCAGTGATTTTGTTTAGAGGGGACGGATGCCTTGAAAATTTTTCCACAGAGCTTCTTATATCAATGTGTAGCAGATACAACAATGGGCGGGGTTGTGCTGGGCCTCGCCATGGGGAACGAAGCCAGTCAGATGTTGCAGGCAGGATTGGGAACGCATGAAAGGACCAGTAGCCGTGACTTATATGTTTTGAGTTTGCTAAGGAAAAGACCCAAAAATGTTTGAAAAATAAAAGCTTTTTGGATTTGCCGATATTATGAAAAAATATGACAGGATCTGGCCCAAGTGCAGTTGCTTCTGGGTGAAACTGTAGCAGAACTGCGTGGGGCGGGGGGTTGGGGTATCACTTGATCAAAATAGAATTGATGACAGTGTCGGCCCAGCATGTTACACCGCAGATAAAATTTTGGAAAACAAACCAAGAGAACCTCAGATGCCGACACAAATTTCGAACAGAATTAAAAAGGATAGAAAAGCTTAAATCAATTGCAAAGTGAGCAGGTCAATGGAGGTCCGAAAAGAATATAGGAAGTGTAGGGCTAAACTTAAAATGTCAGTAGGAGAGCAGAAGTGGAGGCGGGGAGTTAAAACATTAGAGGGTAGAGATTAGCAAGAATTCAAAGACATTCTGGTTTATTAAGGGGAAGAGGATACCGCGGGATAGAATGGGGAGTATTAGGGACCAAGGGACCCTAATGCACGGAGCCAGAGAATATGTTAAACACGGACTTTCTTTCGGTCTTTAGATTGAAGAAGGAGTTCCTGGATTCAGGGAGAGAGACCGTGTGATCCTTGAATGAATTGATACAGAAGCTGACGAAGAATTGGAAGTTTAAGCGGGTTAGAGAGTGTGCAAATCCACAGATCATGATGAGCTGTATCTTAGGCTGACGTGGAAGATGAGTGAGGAGATTACAGTCTCTTATCCTTTCAGTTTTGTTTTGCCTCTGGCCACAAAGAAGGTGTGATAGAACAGGATAATACCTAATATTGGTACAAATTTCAGAGTGCTAGAAATACTGCATGGGATTAAAGACCACTAAATCTCACATCAGTGAGAGGGAAAAATTGTAGAAAATTCTGTGGGCTGTTGAGGCTGGCTCATTAAATATATTCAGGGATGAGGCATACTGATGTTTATACAAGGTTTATGGGGAAAATGCAGACAAGTAGAATGGGGATTATCAAAATAGATCTCAGTTAATTGAGTGGAAAAACAGACTCAGTGAGCGGATAGACATACTGTTGTTCCTATGTCGAATTGTATCATTTTTACTGGATTCACTGGAACATCATCCTCTCCCGCTATGGAGTGAGACGCAGTTTGGAATGCAGTCGACAGATTCAGGGAATTCATAAATGCAGTACTATTAGACAGAAAGGACCAAGAGACTGAGACAACACGGATTGGCTATCGGGATGAAGATTAGCATCAGTGCAGGCAGCACCACCAAAACGAAGACCTCAGTAAGACACCCTCCAAGGCCAAACAATGATCTTGTCTGGAGAGCAGGTAGTCAGTGGCCAGGTGTCAAGGAGTGTCTAATGCCTAAGTACTACATCACTGCAGTGTCTCTCTCCTTCCCTAAACAAAAGTAAATGTGAAGCGATAGAGAGACATGCTGTTGGTAGCAGTGTAAGTAGTAATGGTTGGCTCAAGAGGATTTGGAAAGCCACAGCTCAGCAAAAACTACAGGCAAGCTCAAATGCAGTTCTTTCAACTTTAGTGTTGCAGCAGCGGGCATAGCACTTCGGAAAATTGCACCTTTCTGTAATGGAAGGGGATCTCAGGTAAATTTCCATCGTCCCTGAATACGACATGAGTGGAAAGTGAACCCAACTGCAACTCCGAGGAGACTGTGCTCGGGAGCTGGAGCTGAATGCATTCAGGATCATCCGAGATACTGAGAACTTCATAGACAAGAGCTTTCTTGTTGTGGTCATACCCAAGACCCGCACCAATCATGTTTCTGTAATGACTATAATATTCCAGTCCCACGTTAAGATCCATCCGAGTCAGTTCTGTTGCATTTAAATAAAGGCAATTTAATCCAACAGGCAGTCCTTGCTTCCAGTTGTGTTCAAGACAGAGAGGAGATGGGCGACGTCCTGGAATGGGGAACAGAGTATGCAGAGAGTGCAGGAATCCCCTGTGGCCATTCCCGTCAATACTGTTCAGGGGAATGACGGTTCAGGGGAAAGCAGCAGTAGCCAGGTTGGTGGAATTACCATTGACTCTGCGGCACAGTAGGAAAAGGTAACGGTAATCGGGACCTTAGAGATAGGAGAATCGATTGTTAGAGGGACAAATCGGAGATTCTGAAGCGTCAAACGGGAATCCAGGATGGTGTGTTACCTCCCAGGCGCCAGGATGTCACCGAGTGGCTGCAGAACATTCCCAAGGGGGAGGCGGAGCAGCCAGACGTGATTGTGCACGTTGGTATAAATGACACAGGTAAATATAGGAATGAGGTCCTACAGAGTGATTACTGAGAGCTAGGAGTAAAGTTAAAAACTAGGACCTTAATGGTGGTAATCTCCTCATTACTTCCAGTGTGATAAGCTAATGAAGGTAAGAACAGGAGGATATTGCAGATAAATAATTAACTAAAGAATTGGTGCAGGGGTAGGGGGCACAGAGATTCAATAGTTTTAGATCATTGGGGTCATTTCTGTGACAGGGTTGACCTGATCAGGAGAGATAGGTGGCACATGCAATGGGGTGGAGACCAATAACCTGTTGGCGAATTTTGCTAGTGCTACAGAGAGTGTGTAAACTATATTGGCGAGGAGGGGTTTCCTCATGATCAGGGAGTCAAGTGCGAGGCTGGAAGGACATAATCAGAAACAGTAAAGTGAAGAGACAGGTTAGGCTGGAACACGACAGGGAGCAAGGAATTCCTGTTGGATTAAACTGCATTTTTTTTCGATGCAAGAGGGCTGGCAGGTAAGACCAATAATCTAAGGGCGTGGATAGGAACGTGGGATTGGGATAATACAGCCTTGATAGAAACATAGCTAAGCGAGAGTCAGGACTGGCAGCTTAACATACCAGGGTACAGGTGCTTTAGACGGGACAGGGATGCTAGAAGGAGGGGAGGAGGAGTTGAATTTCTGATTAAGGAGATTTTCACAGCAGTAATCAGAGATAAAATAACAGACCAATCATCCAGTGAGGCTTTGTGGGTGGAGCTAAGAAGTAGGAATGGGGTGATGATGTCACCGAGGTTGTGCTTATATGCCTCCAAATTGCCAACGTGAACTAGAGTAACAAATATAAATGGAGAAGGGAGGCATGCAGGAGCAATGTGGTTGTCATAATCGTGGATTTTAATTTTTGTAACTGACTGAGACTGCCGGAGCGTTAAGGAATTTGATGGAGTGGAATCCGGTAAGTGTGTTCAGGAAAGTTTCCTCAAGCAGTATGTAAAGGGTCTTACTTGAGAAGGGGCAAAACTCGAACGACTCTTGAGAAACAGAGCAGGACAGGTGACTGAGGTGACAGTCGGTGGGCACTTGGAACCAGGGACCATCGTTCTGTTAATTTTCAAATAGCGATGGAGAGGACAAAACTGGTCCACAGGCTCAAGTTCTAAACTGGGACAAGGTGAATGTTGAAGGGATTAGACAGAAGCTTGCAGGGATCGATGGAGTAGTTTGTTTGCAGGTGAATGGTCCGTTGGCTAGTGGGAGGCCTTTAAACATGAGTTAGCTAGAGTTCAAGGTTTTTATGTTCCTCTGACAGTGAAGGGCAAGATTGGCAGGAATGGGGAAACCAGGATGATAAGAGATATTTAGGCTTTGACTCAAAAAAGGGGAATGTGTGACTCAGGTACAGGCAACGGGATCAAGGGAATTCCTGGCGGTATATAAGGGGTTTACCTCTGATGGAAATCAAAAAGGCGACAAAGGTGCTATGAAAGAACCTTGGCTGAGAAGATTAGGATGAATGCAAAGAGTTACTTTAAGATTATGAAATGAAAGCAATAACTACTGAGAGAATAGGACCCCTAAAATACAAAAGGGTACATATATGTGTGGAACCATAAGAGATGGACGAGGTCCTCAACAAATATTTCTTCTCTATATTTACCGTGGAGAAAGATATAAATACTTAGGAATGATATCTTAGGGGCAGTCCATATTACAGTAGAGGAGGTGTTGGGCACACAAGGATGTTTGACGGTGGATTAATCTCACGGTCCTTAACAAGTATATCCATGAACACTGCAAGGATCTAGAGAAGAACTTGCGGGGACCCTGTTTAAAATTTTTTATCACCATTAACGAAATTTGAGATTCCTGAAGACTGGAGGATAACAAATGCTGTGCCCTTATTCAAAACGATCTGTAAAAAAAAATGTCTGGGAACTGTAGACCAGTACATTTAACATCATTGTTAGGTACATTACTTGAGAAGATATGGGCGGCACGGCGGCACAGTGGTTAGCACTGCTGCCTCACAGCACCTGAGACCCGGGTTCATTCCCGACTCAGGTGACTGACTGTGTGGAGTGCACGTTCTCCCCGTGTCTGCGTGGGTTTGTTTCCTCCCACAGTCCAAGATGTGCGGGTCAGGTCAATTGGCCATGCTAAATTGCCCGTATTAGGTAAGGGGTAAAGTAGGGGTATGGGTGGGCGCTTCGGCGGGTCAGTGTGACTTGTTGGGCCGAAGGGCCTGTTTCCACACTATAAGTCTAATCTAATCTAAATATCATGGCATAAGATGTACATGCATTTGGAAAGGCAGCGTCTGATTAGGAATAATAAGCATGGCTTTGTGCAAGGAGGTTTATGCCTAAAAAACTTTTAAAGTTAATTGATGATGTGACCAGGAAGGTTGACTTTGGCTAGGTGTTAGACGTCGAAACGTATGGTGCTGGAAATGCACAGCAGACCAGGCAGCATTCAAGGGACAGGAGAATCGATATTTCAGGAATAAGCCCTTCATCAGGAATGTCCAAACATCGATTCTCCTGCTCCTCGGATGCTGCCTGACCTGTTGTCCTTTTCCAGTGCCACACTTTTTTCGGTCTGATCTCCAGCATCTGCAGTGCTCACTTTCTCCTCGGATGGTAGAGTTAGTCTGTATGGATTTCAGTTACAACAGAACAGGATGAATGTTTTCAGCCCCTGGACACTGATATACGGTTACAGGAGGAAGCTAATGAGCCCCTCTAGCCAATAAAACTGTACCCAGAGTAGATCACGCAGCACCAGCATCCTGTTGCACAGCAACAGGATCAGTCTATTCAGTTACATGAAGTCCGTAACACAGGAAATCGAACAGACCATAAACTGACTGGACTCTGGAGTATACTGGAATAACACGAGGCCATTTCGCTCCTCAAGCCTGCCCTTCCACTCAATAACGTCAGGGCTGATCTGGTCTCGGCTGCAATTTCTGTTTTATGCCCAATTCCTTGTAGCCCTTGAATCTCTGACGTGTCAAAATCCATTGACACCCACTCCCATAAGACCATAAGACATAGGAGTGGAAGTAAGGCCATTCGGCCCATCGAGTTCACTCCGCCATTCAATCATGGCTGATGGGCATTTCAACTCCACTTACCAGCATTCTCCCCGTAGCCCTTAATTCCTTGTGACATTAAGAATTTATCAATCTCTGCCTTGAAGACATTTAGCGTCCCGACTTCTACTGCACTCCGTGGCAATGAATTCCACAGGCCCACCACTCTCTGGCTGAAGAAATGTCTCCGCATTTCTGTTCTGAATTGACCTCCTCTAATTCTAAAGCTGTGTTCCACGGATCCTAGTCTCCTTGCCTAACGGAATCAATTTCCTAGCGTCCACCCCTTCCAAGCCATATTTTATCTTGTAAATTTCTATTGGATATCCCCTTGGTCTTCTAAACTCCAATGAATACAATCCCACGATCCTCAGCTATTCCTCGTATGTTAGACCTACCATTCCAGGGATCATTCCTGTGAATCTCTGCTGGATACGCTCCAGTCCCACTATGTCCTTCCTGAGGTATGGGGACCAAAACTGGACACAGTACTCCAAATGGGGCCTAACCAGAGCTTTATATAGTCTCAGTAGCACAACGGTGCTTTTATATTCCAACCCTCTTGAGATAAATGATAACATTGCATTCGCTTTCTTTATCACGGACTCAACCTGCGTGCTTACCTTAAGATAATCCTCGACTAGCACTCCCAGATCCCTTTGTACTTTGGCTTTACGAATTTTCTCACTGTTTAGAAAGTGGTCTATGCTTTTATTCTTTTTTCCAAAGTGCAAGACCTCGCATTTGAATTCCATCAGCCATTTCCTGGACCACTCTCCCAAACTGTCTAGATCCTTCTGCAGCCTTCCCACTTCTTCAGTACTACCTGCCTGTCCACCTAACTTCGTATCATCGGCAAACTTCGCTAGAATGCCCCCAGTCCCTTCATCCAGATCATTAATATATAATGTGAACAGCTGCGGCCCCAACACTGAACCATGCGGGACATCACTTTTCACCGGCTACCATTACGAAAAAGAACCTTTTATCCCAACTCTCTGCCTTCTGTCAGACATCCAATCCTCAAACCATCCCAGTAGCTCACCTCGAACACCATGGGCCCTCACCTTGCTCAGCAGCCTCCCGTGTGGCACGTTATCAAAGGCCTTTTGGAAGTTTAGATAGACCACATCCACTGGGTTTCCCTGGTCTAACCTACTTGTCACCTCTTCAAAGAATTCCAACAGATTTGTCAGACACGACCTCCCCTTACTAAATCCATGTTGACTTGTTCTAATCAGACTCTGCTCTTCCAAGAATTTAGAAACCCACCTCCCACCTCCTCCCAGTCATTTTTGTAATGCAGCTGTCTGGGACAGAGAGTCCCCAACAGGCTCTACCCTCTGTGAGAAGGAAACACTCCCCACACATATACTTTGGTTTGGTGATATGAACAAAAGATACGAACTCAGCGTCAAAGTCGCTGGCCCTGACAGGGTTTGATAGAACAAGGTGTCAAGGAGTCTGAATAAGGTTGAACTGAATGGGATAAGGTTTAAACTCCCCACTGGATCATTCAGAACACAATGTGATTGGTGGACAGCAATCCTCTTAGTCCCTGGATATCTCTGTTGGCGATCCTTCGGGTAGCTTCTTCGACGCAAACACCTTCAGCTGCTTCATCAACGTCTTTCCCTCCATCATTCGATCAGAAGTGAAGATGTTCTGTACAAATCACATAAAACTTCAAAACCTGAAAAACATTCAAGCTCATGTTGTTAACGTGTAACAGCACTGCTAGATCCTGAACATTTTCACAGGATAAAAATAGGTGCTCTTTTAGCATGTCAAGCAGGTTTCACAAGAATGTGAGAAAGCCATTCAGTCCATCGAAAAAATTGGACAAGCAGAGTCACAGCCAATTCACTCTCTCCGGCCTATTACACTGGAAGAGATTTTAAGAAAACGTAATTATTTAAAAGCAGGAGGCTGGAAGACCACACAAAGCAAGGCAGCATCAGGAGGTGAAGTAGTCAACACCTTGGGTGCAACATTTCTTCAGGAGTGGGGATAGACGTAAGGAGGTTTACAGATAAAGAAGCAGCGTGGGGAGGAGGAGGTGGCGGGGAGGTGGGGATAGATCAACACTGGTAAATAGTACCACCGGGTTAGTCGATTGGAGGAATGAATCCAGTTGGAAGCTGGAAGAAGGGTGGATCAGAGGAATAGAAGGGAGGTGGACCGCCTGAGAAGGGAGGGGGCGGTGATGGGAACAGAACGGGAGGGATTGGGAAGGGAGTCAGCAGCTTGGAAGTGAGGTTATTTGATATTGGAGAACTCAGTGTTCTCGAGACACTCGAGACACTGACACATCAAAAAGAAAAGGCCATTCAGCCCCTCCAAACTGTGGTACTGAAACAGGAGGATGTCTTTGATGCTGCAAGATGACAAACTAATGAAGCAGAGACTGCACAGGCAGACTGCTCCATGTTGTTCCTCCTGGCCCCATTGCTAATGGTACACACTTGTTAACTTAACATGATTTGCTGGTCGTGAAGAGGGAACGTGAATGATTTGTACCAAGTTCCAAGGAGGCATCTTCCATCTCCAAGATGTTATGGATGAGTCAAGATCACTCAAAACATTCTTAGGCAAACAGCCGAGAGCATAATTTTGCAATTTGTTTCATTAAGTGTACAATGACAATTACGTGGAGTAGTTTAGCTATGTTGACGACTGGATTTTAAAACAGACAAAAACTTCATTCACAGAAGTACACAATGAAACACAAAGAACAGAATAAAGTACCCACGTAGAACTCAATTATGCTGTTCTAAACGCACATAACAGTCCCAATAAGCAAACTCGCTTTAAAAGACAGTATAAATGGAATACAAGCTTACAGGTTGAAGTTGAAGGGCAGAAAAGAGAAAGAGTTTCCACACAGCTCTCTGTTGGACTTCCCAGTTCAAGACTCAACTGAAAGCTGCTAAGCTCAGCTAGTTCAGCTAAAAGAGCACATCGCTCCCCTTTCATTACACAGGCCACTTCTAAAACACGACCACTTTGGTCTGTAGTCTCATCTGTTTACAGATAAACAAAAGGCCACTGAAAATCCTTTTAGTCTCCGTACCAAGCCAGACTGACCAGAATCAGGCCCCGTTTTATTGTCCCTCTGTAAAAAAATCAAGGACAGAATCCACCTGTTTAAGAAAAAGGATCTTGCCATAAAAGGGACTAGCTTTGTGACGCCTCCCTTCTTAAAAATCAACCATCAATGCCAAAATATGTCTGATTTTTAACCATTCGAATCCAGTTGGATTCGAATGGTTAAAAACGTGCATATACACTATAGCAACTGCAAATATGCAAACATGCACAACCCCATGCAAATTTAGGCCGTGGTACACCCACAACCAAATGCCTCCACATCTCACTCAAGTTTCAGAATCGCATCAGAAATCACGTTTTCACAACCTGCCACATGCCAATTGTCATAATGAATGGCGGCAACAACAAGCTCCACCGAAACAGTCTGGCATTTTTGTCCTTAATTTTTTCCACAAATATCAATGGGTTGTGATCAGCGTATACAATTGTCTCAGATGCATCGCGGGTGATGTAAACACTGAAATGTTGTCATGCCAACACCAAGTTTAAATTCTCTTTATCCACCGTTTAATATTTTTGCTAATGAAGTTCAACCTCCTGGAAAAAAATATCCGATAGGTCTTTTGATTCCCTCGTCATCTTCCTGCAGAAGCACCGCATCGACACCCACATCACTGGCATCGATCGCCACCTTGAAAGGCTTTGTGTAATCCAGTGTGGCTGAGACTGGGGCAGTGGTGAACACAGTTTTTAGACTGTCAAATGCCATTTGACAGTTTGCTGTCCACTGAGAGTTCTTGCCCTTTCTTCATAATTTGGTGAGTGGAGCAGCCACACTGCTAATGTTTGGCACAAACATTCAGTAAAATCCAATCAATCACGGTAACTGTAATACTGTTTTTTGGCGATGGTGTGGGAATTTTCCCACTACTTTTGTTTCTGTATCTCATGGGGCTATTGGTCTATTTCTCATAACATGGCCCAGGAACGTGACTTGGGCTTTCGGAAATACACTTTTAGCTAGGTTTGTAACAGTGTTGACTTTGTGATAGACCACATATGACTGTATGGTACCATCTGGCTTTGGCATCTTGACTATAGGTGAGTTCCAGTCATTGTAACTCACTTTGATTATGCCATCTTGGAGCATTCACTTTATCTCTTTCTGAACCTATGCCAACTTTGGAGGGTTATTGCCTATTAGGATTTTGCTTAATCAGAACAGCATCTCCTGTATCTACATCATGCATAATTATGCTAGTACATCCTAGTTTACTTCCGTCCATCTCCCAAAATTATAGTAATAAATCTTTTGGATCATTTCGATTTTCTTGTTGAAGTTATCAATAATTTACTCCAATGTTTGACAACTTTCTCATTGCTCAATCTGATTTGAGGAATGTCCAATTCAGAATCCTCTGAACTTGGTTCTTCCTTCTGTGCTGTAATCATGAACACCTTCTCCTCTTGCTTTCTTTCACTATCAAACTATCTTTTGAGCATATTCACACGACAAACGGAGTGAGATTTCTTCCTGTCTGGAGTCATTATCAAGTAGTTCATCTCACTAAATTTCTTATCAATTTGATAAGCTGCACAAAACCTTGTTTTTAAAGGCTCACCTATTACTGGAAGGAACACCAATGCCGTATTCCCATTTGCAAAACTGTAAATTTGTGATTTCTTATCCGCTTCCTGTTTCATTGTATGCTGTGATACCTTCAAATGTATCTAGCCAACTCTCCAGCTCTATTTAATCGTTCCCTAAATTTTGACACATTGTCCAAATGGGTGGTCTCTGAATTCTAACTTTTTAATTTCTCCTTCATCAATTTTAATGGTCCTCCTATGTCTTACCCAAAAATTAATTCAAATGGACTGAATTTGGCCGATTCATTCGGTGCATCTCTGCTCGCAAAAAGTTCAAAAGAAATTTCCTTATCGCAATCATCTGGATAATCCTGACCTTAAACGTTCAACATGGTCTTCAGTTTTTGATGCCATCTCTCTCGTGCTCTCTGTGATTCTGGATAGTGAGCACTCGATTCGAATTGCTTTATTCCCAAGTTTTCCTTTGTTCCTTGAATAGTTTGGATGTGAAGTTTGATCGTTGATCTGATTGTTTTATCTGTATCTAGAAAAAATATTATGTTTTTTTTCCTGCAACCTTTTCAGCTGTGATAATGCATAATGAGATTGCCTCTTGATATCTAGTCGACACATCCATTATTGTAAATAAATACTTATTCCCACCTTTTGTTTGTGGTAGGGGATCTACTCAATCAATCAAGACTCTTGTGAAAGGGTCGTGAAATGCTGGAATAGGTAGTAAAGGTGCAAGTTTTATTACTGTCTGCGTGATACGTTTGACACGTCTGGCAAAATTCAGTTACATCTTTGTATAGTCGAGGCCTGTAAACAAATCCTTATATTTTAGCTGGTGTTGTCCTCACCCCAAAATTACCTTCAACTGGTAGCTCAAGTGCCAATCGTGGCACCTCCTTTCTATACCCAACTGGCAAAACAGCTTGATGAATTTCTGCCCATGACTGATTGATTGAAAGTGAGATGGTCTCCATTTCTTCATTAAGACATGTTGTTAAGTAATAACAGACAGGAATGCTTTATTTCTTGCTTGCTAAATGCCTTTTGATATAACTGTTTAATTCCTCATCTTTCAGCTGCCAGTCAATCAATTAGCAGAGCTGAAAATATTTGCATGTTTTCCTATTTGCTCCTTCTCTGTTCGACCTATCTGATCAAAATAAGATTCGGATAACTCTATGTCAGCTTCCTTTTGATCTCTCTTGCTTCAACCTGAACGTTGTGATCTGTGATCACACAATCAGGGGAATTTCCTGGTTCAACATTCTCCAGGTCTTCCGTTGCCTGCATCTCCACTGGCTTTTCAACTAGAGTAGGCAGCACGCATACCGGCGAATCAGCTATATATTTGCAAGGACAAATTTTATTCCTGGAGCTGAGAGTTTGGGGTCCAGTACTCCTATCACACATTATCCACTGTTCTCCCTTTACATAACTGAGTATTTTTTGTCTCACCATGCATTCTTATTACCAGCAAATTTTCTGGCAATAGTCTCTCAGGCGTGCATAGCTTCTCATCCCTCAGTACTGCAGACTGAGAAGATCCTGTCTCCTTTAATATTGGAACCGCCTTACCAATGATCCTGGTCTATGTGAATAAACTTTACCCTTGTGTGTATATTTTAAGCACATTTGGTACGTATTCCTTGATCAGCTTCCGATCATCTTGTACACTGAGGCAGTTGTCTAACTTCCCTTTTGCTTTTTGTTACTGGTCCAGGGTTGTCTGGATTTCCTACATCTGGCTGTCCTAGCCCACCAACACTGTGATTTTGTGTGGCCCATTTTATTACATTGAAAACACCGGTGGCATTTAGCAAGAAAGAGAGTAAATGCATTCCTATCTATTACTACTTAACAAATGATGTCTTAATGAGGAAATGGAGGCCATCACTTCTTTGTCCCTCTCAACGGTTCATTGTTTAAACCTGTGGTAAATTATCCTTCCTGTCTTCACTGAGATCTACCTTTTCCTTGCCACGTGAGGATATCTCTTTGCTCCAATTTCTATCCTCATGGACTGAAATAGATTCTGGAAACCAAACTGAGTTTATGGACCAGCTGATAATCATCAGCCACTTTAGCTGATAACTTTGCTGTTTTAACTCTCTTTTTATCCACATGAGGTCGCACTACTTCAGGCAGTGAATTTTTGAATTTCTCCAAAATATTTACCGCTCCAAGTGCAACATAGGATCGCTTGCTTTTTTCAAGCTCTTATTCATCTATCAAAATTACTGTGTTTGATCCTTTCAAACTCAATGCAGTTTTGACCAGGATCCCTCATTATATTCCAGAAACTTTGTCTATAGTCTTCTGGTACAAGCTCATATGCAGTTAAATGGCTTTTTTTCACCTCCTCATACTCTACAGATACTTCTTCTGACAGGGATTCGAATGGCTCACTCGCCCTACCTACAAGTTTCGTTTGAATTAAACAAACCACATTGACTCTGGCCATTGCATTTGTCTAGCCACTTTTCAAATGAGTTGAAAAACTTCCATATCCTTCTCATCAAACTTAGGCATATGCTTGGCCAAGGATAGGTTCTGACTACCAGGGGTTTGCTCATCCTCACTCACTTCCTTACTAACCCTACTTCAGCCTTTATCTCCAGTTTACGCTGACTTTCCTTTTTAAAGTGTCATTTTTGCTGTTCAAAAGCTCTCTTTCTTTCTCCCCTGCTTCTCTGCCTTTTTCCATCTCTTC